>NW_017307238.1:204955-228061 GCF_000935625.1 Nanorana parkeri | reverse complement strand
CATGATAATCCACCCTGTTCCCTGCCCCCCACCCCCCAAAACATAATCCCATCCCCTTGTTCCCTGCCCCCACAATGTAAAATGAAACAATGAAGCCCCCTCACCTGCTTATCTTTCTGAAGGGAGTAGGCGAGCAGCCAGATCCCTGGTGATCTAGTGTGATTAGTAAGGTCTGCAGACCTTACTAATCACTTCGTTTTCAACCCAGAGCTCAGTGAAGAGCTCCGGCCGAATGGAAGGGAGACAGCCCAGCAAGAGCAGCTGCTCCCACGAGACAGGTACGTGGTCTGCGACCTCAAGCCTGAGAGGAATTTTCACTCGCCTGCACTGCATTTCCACTGGTCAAATGCGAGCAGGCGAGTGGAAATTTTGAGCCCTGACATACAACATAGTACATACAGTACAGGGGTCAGAAGTATAATATACAATGTAATGTGTAGAGTGCGAGGTCAGAAGTATATTCTACTACACAATAAATGTTGTAGAGATTTCATGAATGTAACCCACAGCATAACATATACAGTGAAGGGATCAGGAGTAAACTGTACAACATAGTGAATACAGTGCAGGGGTCTGGAGTATAATGGGCAACTTTAAATATATAGTTAAGTGGTAATGTATAAAATGTACAGTGTAGTGAATTCAGTGCAGTGGTTAGGGATGCACCGATAGCATTTTTTCCAGACTGAGTACGGGTACCGATACTTTTTCTCAAGTACTCGCAAATACCAATACTTCTTTTTTTTTTGTATCATGTGATTGTTTTTCTAAAACAATACAGACTAATGATTTTTGGAAAGTAGTGGAGGGCCAGGGCCCATTCGCAGCTGCAACCGTGGCGCCCCTGGTAGTTCTGCCATAGACTCCAAGCTTTAGAGGGACTACAAAATCTCAGCAATACATAATACAGCAATGCAGAGTACCACTAGCTATAGAGGACTTCAACTCACAACAATACATTATATGGCAATGCAGAATGGCACCGGCTATAGCGGACTACAAATACCAGAAATACATTATACAGCAATGCAGAATAATATGAAGCTTCATACTCTGTGTTACTTACAAGGGCTATATGACATCTCAGGAGGCTGTGCGATGTCTGGCCAGGGCTGTGCGCGCGTGTGTGGGTGCAGTCTCACCATGGCTGTGCGGTCTCACCATGGCTGTGCGGTCTCAACAGGACTGCGTGTGTGTGTGTGGGTGCGGTCTCACCAGGGCTTCACACGGTTCTCAACATGGCTTTGCGGTCTCACCAGGGCTGCGTGCCAGCGAGTGGGCTGTACATGGAGTCTCACCAGGGCTGCATGCTGTGTTTTACTGGGGCTGCGTGCGGGTCTCACCATGGCTGTGCGGGCTTACCAGGGCTGTATGGTCTCACCAGGGCTGCGTGTGGGCGCGTGCGGTCTCACCAGGGCTGCGTGCCAGCGAGTG
The DNA here is from genome assembly GCF_000935625.1 of Nanorana parkeri. Classification (NCBI taxonomy): domain Eukaryota; kingdom Metazoa; phylum Chordata; class Amphibia; order Anura; family Dicroglossidae; genus Nanorana; species Nanorana parkeri. The sequence continues at coordinate 226,627 of NW_017307238.1, read as the reverse complement.
CGGTCTCATCAGGGCTGTGTGCGCGCCTCACCAGAGCTGTAAGCGAGTCTCACCATGGCTGTGTGGTCTCACCATGGCTGCGTGCATGTGGGTGTGGTCTCACCAGGGCTGTACATGGAGTCTCACCAGGGCTGCATGCTGTGTTTTACTGGGGCTGCGTGCGGGTCTCACCATGGCTGTGCGGGCTTACCAGGGCTGTATGGTCTCACCAGGGCTGCCTGTGGACGGGTGCAGTACCACCAGGGCTGTGTGCGGTCTCACTAGGGCTGCGTGCGGTTCTCACTAGGGCCTGTGCGGTCTCACCAGGGCTGTGTGCGGATGGATGTGGTCCCACCATAGCTGTGCATTCTCACCAGGGCTGCATGTGGGTCTCACCATGGCTGTGCGGTCTCATCAGGGCGGGTGTGGTCTCACAATGGCTATGTGGGCGGGTGTGGTCTCGCCAGGGCTGTGCTGGGTCTCCTCAGTGCCGTCGGCTCTCACCAGGATGTTCGGAAGGGTGTGGGCTGCGAGTCTCACCATGGATGTGGGGGCAGCGGGAAGGAGGAGAGGTGCAGCCAGACCGGCGTGTAAACGGGCGCTATGAAGGTCCCCACAAGGTTGCCACGAGGTCCCCAGCAAGCGTGGGACTTTACGGCAGCCGAACCTATTTAAAATTTTTAAGGGCCAGTATCGGCACATTTTTAAGAGTACGCGTAAAAATGCCTAGTATTAGTACCGATACAGATACTAGTACCGGTATTAGAGCATCTCTAGCAATGGTCAATAATACTGCCCCAAAATATGCCCCAAAGTTTCTTCAATGAATGGAAGACGTTCTCTGATTTGACAAGGAAGAGACCATGACATCCTTCCACCCTCCCTGCCTCATCCATTCGGAGGATGTGTTGTATTCAATGAAAAAAGACATTCTTTGAATGGCAGAGTTGCCGAGCAAGTGGCCCCCTGTCTTCAGTGTACCGATGGCAAGTGATATCTTTACTGAAGTGCATTGGGTTTGATAGAACAATATGTAAAGATGCTTCTGTATTGGAGGGGGGGGGGGGATTTTAAATTCCCATTTATGAAACCTATTCATTTTATTATTAATAATATATTATTGTTATACAGGATTTATATAGTACCAACAGTTTGCGCAGTGCTTTACAGTATAAGGGAGCCATTACAATACAATTCAAGACAAGATGGTAAGGAGGACCCACAATCTAAAAGGGAGGGGCAAGTGATGCATGAAGAGGTAGCTGTGTGGGGATGAATTGTTCGAGAACGTGATGGTTCAGCGGTTAGTTTGAGGTGGGATAGGCTTCCCTGAAGAGATGAGTCTTTAGAGATTGCCTATAGGTAGTAGGAGATAGGTGGACAAGTTGGGGTAAAGAGTTCCAGAGGATGGGAGAGACTATAGAGAAGTCCTGGAGGCGAACATGGGAGGAGTTGATGAGGGAGCTGAGGAGCAGGTCTTTGGAAGAGTGGAGAGGACAGTTAGGGTGATACTTTGAGACAAGGTTTGAGACAAAGCCAGGGGCAGAGTTGTGGATGGCTTTATAAGTGGCTATTAATATTTAGCAGCAGCATTCATGATAGACTGAAGGGGGGGGGGGAGTAGCCTATGTAGAGGTAAGCCAATGAGGAGGGAGTTGCAATAGTCGAGACAAGAGATAACAAGTGAGTGGATGAGTAGCTTTGTGGTTTCAATAGTGAGGAAGGGGTGTATTTCGGAGATGCTATGATGGTGAAGGTAGCAAGTTTTGGATAGTGATTGGATGTGGGGAAGAAAGGTGAGGTCCGAGTCAAGCATGACACCTAGGACCTTGGCATGGGGGGAGGGATGGACAGTTCTGTTAACAATCTCAAGGGAAAAGTTGGGGGAAGGTGCATGGGCAGCAGGAAATATCATGAGCTCAGTTTTTGAAAGGTTGAGTTTTAAGTGTTGCGACATCCAGATGGATATGTCAGTTAGTAGATTAGTGACATGCAAGGACACTGAGGGGGTGAGTTGTGGAGTAGAAATATATATTTGAGTGTCATCGGCACAAGAGATGGTATTGGAAGCCATGCAAGGTTATTAACTGACCTTGGGAGGAGGTGTAGATAGAGAAGAGAAGGGGTCCAAGGACAGAGCCTTGGGGGACCCCTAGAGAAAGAGGAAGAGGAGGGGAGGAGTTAGATTTGTAGGTAACACTAAAGAAGCATTTAGATGGGTAGGAGGAGAAACATGAGAGAGCAGAGTCTTGTAGGCCAAGTGAGTGAAGTTTTTTGAGGCCCAGCGGGTGATTAACAGTGTCAAAAGCAGCAGAAAGGTCTAATAGCAAAAGTAATGAGTAGTGGCAGTTGTTTTTAGCAGTTAGTAGGTTATTAGTGAGTTTTAAGAGGGCGGTTTCAGTGGAGTGTTGGGGGCAAAAGCCAGACTGTAAGGGGTTGAGAAGGTTATCAGTAAGGTGGCGATCAAATTGTTGTAGATAAGGTATTCTATGAGTTTTGAGGTGAATGGGAGTAAGGAGATTGGTCTGAGATTGCTGAGGTTGGTCGGTTCCAGTGAGGGTTTTTTGGGTATTGGGGTGACCAGCGCATGTTTTAGAGGGGAGGGAAAGATGCCAGTAGAGAGTGAAAGATTGAAAATGTAAGTAAGGGAGTGTAAGATACAGCTAGAGGGTGACCGAAGTAGTGGTGAGGGAACAGGGTCCAGGGGGCAAGTTGGTGAGGTGGGTGTCGGAGAAAAGCTTTGTAACTTCCTCTGTGGTGATAGGGTAAAAAGAGGAAAGTACATTAGTAGGGGAAGGTGGGCATCGGAGATCAGATCCCATATTGTATCATATATTGTATGTATATATATTAAAAGTAGAAAAAAGTTGACAAGGTCATCTTGTTGGCTTTCAGGAACACTAATCCAATGGCATTTTGACTTTCTGGGCTCCATGTTATGATGCAATCAAAATTCAGGGTCTTCTTTCTGGATGTCATGGCAGCTTTGACCATATCCCTGTGTCTTCAGGAATGACAGATGATTAGTTGTTGTACCACTTCAAGAGGGCTGATGTAGACAGCATACATTGTAAAATGAAATGTATCAGCTGACGATGTCTGTTGTCCTGTCATCCCCATATTCAGTATTCAGTTGGCGGGGGGTACCATTTAGCAAAGCATCTAATCATACTTCTCATCATACTAGAAAAACTGAATTTTATGTGGTCAGGAATGTCTTGCAACTGGCACTAAGCATGTGCACACCCGACATTTTCTGAAGCAATGCATCATGTGACTTTTTGGATTAGAATACATCTAAGAAAAAAGATCAGGAACATAGTTTATTTTAAAACCTGTAATAAGGTGCTTATGGGAAATAGAGTTAAAAGTAGAGTTTTTCCATTAAGCTCAGGTCTGCAGGCTGCATAACTAGATGTAATTTTGATATTTTTCCAAACTGAAAAGGAAAGGGAGTCGATGTGCGATGTAATGAGAATAGATTAGAGTGATCACTGAGCTGCAATGGAACTCTATGTAGTCAGATTATTATGACAGCTGATTCCACTGTGTTAAATGCCATTGACTGCCAGTACTCAGCTGTCACATCCTCTCATGCTTGTCTATTACGATGTTTGGTGTCATGATATTACGAGCTGTGGGAAGTCTACCACTTATGTGAAGAGAAAAATCTGAGTGATTAGTCCAAATGGTGTATCCTTCAATCAAAAACATGATTTAGGCCTGTAAAGGGAATCTTTATATGGTTAATTCATAATCCGTGATGGCTTGAGTCCATTGAAACTAGCAAAAAATTAGTAATTCTGCATTAACATTTGTATAAATGTGTGGGGGGGGGGGTTTTAAGTTTGTTCCCTGTAGAGGGTGAGTATCTTCAATTTTACATGTTTTAAACCCTCTCCCCATGGAGATATTCAGGACAAGAAGTATTTAATTATATTTCTTTTAATTCGACATGGTGTCATAAAACACATTACCTTCACATTCTCACATAATTCATTCCCACAGCTACCACAGCTACCTCATGTATCATTTCCCCCTCCTCTTTTAGATTGTAAGCCCTCAGGGGAAGGGCCCTCCTTACCATCTTGTCTTGAATTGTATTGTAACTGTAATGTCTTCCTTATATTGTAAAGCGCTGCGCAAACTGTTGGCGCTATATAAATACTATGTAATAATAATAATAATAAAACACATATAATAATAAATCTAATTATGAAAAAACCATCACCTCAGTAATCACTTACAAAAACCATAAATTATTTATAAAAAAAAAACCATAACATTGATACATGAAACTGACATTGTTACCCCAATGCATCAAAAGTATGTGCTGATGATGATTGCACATATATGTCCCGATATTACCTATAAACCATTAGAGATTAATCAGAATGTTTTGGTTACTTGTACCTTCTATAGCATATGTTGTTCAATGTATCTCATAATTTGTAATCCATACCACATTCTTCATAATATGTTACGGTGATTGTTACTTCAATTGATCCTCTGATGGCTGTAAAAACATTTAATCATGATTGAAAGTAACAACAGCATTTAAACCACAGCCATTCGGCATCTGGATCATTACAGGTAACTTATTGGACTCTTGGCTATTGCAAAAAATAAAACTTTCCTGGCGTTCCACTTTAATACTTCATACACCAGGGCTGGACAAATGCTAGGAGCCAGGTCACCAATGCTCGTTACAAATTACATCTGGCACCTAACATATTGAGGTTTTCTCAATAGGTTCCATTAGTTGCTAATTGAGTTGGCTCCTGAATTGGACAGATTGGCTCCCAAACACCATCCCAGATAGCAAGCAATTGAGCTGCAAGTTTGAAAATGACTTGCTAAACTATTGCTAGACTTGCCAAGCTTCACAATTTTGTTGCACAATTACAGCAAGTCTGCATTGCAAGTCTCCAGATCAACGTGCTTTGCAAAAGTGCTGTACACTTGCAGAGCTCTTGCTAAGACCTGCAGGACTCTTGCTGTAGACTTGCCAAGCAAATTTGCTATGAATTCAAAAAGTGTCAACTAAAACCTGTGCTGCAAATGTTCTGCAAGCCTACAACCTGGCAGCAATGCGTGCAGCAAGTTAACAAGAATTACAAACTAACCTTGCCACAAGTTTGTTACAAGTTTTCCTTGCTATCTGGGATATACACTGCATGACCAAAAAATGGTCACACACTATAATATTTTGTTGGACCGACTTTATATTTAATTACGGCACGCATTCGCTGTGGCATTGTTTCGGTAAGCTTATGCAATGTCACAACATTTATTTCTGGTTAGAGTAGCATTCATTTTTCACCAAGATCTTGTAGTGATGATGGGAGAGTCGGACCACTGAGTAAAGTCTTCTCCAGCACGTCCCAATGGGTTTAAGGTATGGACTCTGTGGTGGCCAATCCATGTGTGAAAATGATGTCTCATGCTCCCTGAACTACTCTTTGAGCCCGATGAATCCTGGCATTGTCATCTTGGAATATGCCCAATGTACCATCGGGGCAGAAAAAAATCAGTTGATGGAAAAACCTGGTCATTCAGTATATTCAGGTAGACAGCTGACATCATTTTTTGGGGACATAACATTGCTGAATCTAGTAATTATCCAATGGAAGGCTGTGACCTATTTTGCTTAGCTAAATCTAGGTGATGAACGTTTTTGGACAGGCAGTGTAAATTGTTCTATTATTATTGTTGCAATATATTTTTTTAACCAGAGATCTCACCATGAGTCTTAAAGAGACATAAGTAATCATTTTTGCTTTAACTCTCCAGTTGTCAGGAAACCAGGGGTGTCACCTTCCCACAGGGTCAGCGGGCACGGCGCAGGGTACGGGTCTCCCTCCAGCCTGGCAGAACCTCTGTCGCCCGTGTTGCAGGTGCACATGCACGAGTCGTGTGGCGGGTGCGCATGCACAGTACGCAGGCTGCGCGGGCATCCCCGGGAGCGCGTGCATAGCGGGCCTGCGTCCGTTTAGGCCTCAGGTGTGGGCCTTGCTGGGGGAGGTTCCCACACACACCCATACCACCTCTCGCCTGCCATTGGCTCTCGGGGAGAAAAGCCTCCTAGTTGCCTCGGTGACAGGGGGGGCGGACTTACACCCCCTGGCTATAAAAACCTGGCCAGAGCTCTGGCTTGTTGCTGAGTTATCTCATCCTGTGGTGTGATTACCTAGCTCCCTGTCCATGTGCCTTGCTTTGTTTCCTGACCCCCTTTATCTAGACCTCCTGTTGCCGACCTTGGACTGCCTTTCGCCCCTGAACCCTTGCCGCCTGCCTCGACTCGGATTGGACTTGACTTCTCTTTGGATTAACACTTTTGTACCTCTGCCTTCGGACGCTTTAGGCAATTTCCTGCCAGTGAGTTCCACTCCATTCTTTTGCCAAACCATTGGCACTCCTGACACCAGTATCTATGAAACAACATAACATTGGTTTTGGGCTGATCCTTTAAGGACTGTTAACATGGAATACCACCTGCCCATTTAGTATTTTCAGGTAGGCAGCTGACCTAATTTTTTGGGCACATAATGTGGCTGAACCAAGACCTGACCAACTGAAGCAACCCCTATAGCTCTTACCTCTTAGCTAATTCCAAGTGGTGACTTTTTATTTTTGGACATGCAGTGTATATTTGGCCAGCCCTGTAGTGCACTCAAACCTCACACTAACCTAACCCTCATTCTGCTGGGTACACAGCTCATCTGGTACGAAGAGCCTGTATACCAATAACATACAGGTCCTGCACCAAAAACATCCAGGGCAGAGATTCCTGTGTAAGAACAACCTGCTTTTCCTTTGTGTTCCAATTTAGTGGAACCAGCCACTTGTTTTGACCAGTATCTTACCTCTTAAACTAACTTTTTCCCTTATTTTCTTGCTCTATAGACTTTCCAAAGTTTTTTGAATAGCTGCTTCAATGAGATCAGAGTAACGTAAATAACCATATCAATACCTGATCATTGGATACAAAAATGACTTGCTGGTGAATATAACAGTAATGAAGCCCAAATGGGCCCTTGCTAACCTAATTTACCTTAAAGTCACAAAATGACGGCTGACGTTGGCAGAAGTGCGTTCTTTGTACAGCACAGGAGGTTATGTATTCATGAATCACAGCCATTGTGGAAGAAATCATACAGAGCTATTTTACCTCAAGATCCCTCTCTGTGCTACTGAAAAGATGTCCCTGTTAGTATCAGTGTTTAGGTCTAAATTATAGTCACTTTGTCACCATGCGGCATCCTGTCATTTTCTCTTTCACAGTTTCGTCCCGACATCGCTTTGCGCCCTCATTGCTCTGTGGTTAACTCATTCAATCAATGTTTTTAGAAAGTTGCCTCTTATGGTTTAAAGTGGAGCCGTATTGCACAAATAAAAGGCGGCACCACTCAAGCCGGCACTATATATTTATATATATATTTTTAACAGCTTCCTATCAAGAGCCTTGCCCACAAAATTCAATGTATGCACACAAAAGGCATTGAAACCTGTTAATTAGTACTTATGAACTCCTCCTGATTGCTTGGAAGATAAACAGCAGATTACATAGGCAGCAAATAGAGACCAAATAGCAACTCGAATTATGAGTCATGTGACACATATATTATGTGGTCACAAGCCATGTGTGCATGCAAAAAATTTGTTTCGTTTTGGATTTTTTTGGATTTTGTTTTTTGAGATTCCGGTCCGAAAGTCAATTAATTTCATTATTTTTCGTTAATTTTGGATGTGTTTAGGGGGCACCCCAATGCCCCAAAAGAAATTGGTGAGGTTCCTCCTAAAATCCCTTACCAGACACTTGATCCGAGCAGCAGCCTGGCAGAGCAGGAAAGATTGGGGGACGAGCGGATAGAGCCCCCCCCCCCTGCACCATACCAGGTCACATGCCCTCAACATGGGGAGGGTGCTTTGCTGGGTTCATATGGGCAGCAGCCTCCACCACTCTGAAAAGCAATCCACCATGGTGGAGCAATGGCTGTACAGCAGTCGGGACTCGATACTGCTGCCTCTTGAATGCAGTTTTTTTACCGTGGTGCAACCATGTATCCACATGCTTGTGATGCAGTCCCATTCATTGCAAAGATCATGCTTGACAAGCGGCACTGCCTGCCAAAGGCAACATGCTGTATATTGTTTGGTTGCAGTGCTGACATTGCAGCAAATTATGTCCCGCTTTAACTACTTCAGCAAGTTACATTTTTTGCTACACATGTGGGCTTGCTGTTGTAAACATGAATATGGAATACATGTATTTGGGCACATACACTGTACAAATCAATGCAAGTTAGTGACTTTAATTGACTGGAAGGCTCATGCAGTGACCGAGCCGAAGAAGCAACAACAATGTATTTTTGTTAGACTATTCATCTTTTGAGAACTCAATAGCTTCATGAGCTATGAAGCCGTAATTTTAGTAGGTGCGTTATTGGGAAACACCATTGTTTTAGCTGAGATTCTCCTTTTACATTTCTTCATTTACTTAGTACTCATACATTCACTGCCGTACAACATTACATGTATTAGATTGCTGTGAGCCCCAGAACCCTCATATCATTTCACTGTTGGCCTAAATTACCACAATTAGTTCATGTTCCTAACAACGAGGAGAACAATTTACTTTAGTGGTAATTCTTCCACAGTAAAATAGTAGCCTTCTAATGGTATGGTAACCTATAATATGTCAGATTATGCTTTAAAACAGCAGGGTTTATAGCAGTAACCTACAAGATTAATAGGAGAAAATTGTGTAATTAAAAAGACTGACAGGCTGACAGGTCAAGTGTGTCTGAAGCCAGGAATGAATAATTGAAAAGGTTCAGTAAAGGGCATTTTCTGCTTGGCTTTAAAAGTAATATACAAATTCAGTGGTATGCATTCTCTTTTATCCATGAAGTAATATGTTACTAGCAAAAATTATTAACCGGTACTGTATGAGTTTGTATGATGCAAACTGGACTTTAGACCCTGTCACCAGACCATTCATTTTCAACAAAAATCTTCCCATAAAATGATATGTGCATTTAACATAATTTATGTGTTTGTAACCTATAAAAGCCTCCCTTGAGTAGACGTCCAAAAGCCATCTTGGATGTGATTACAGTATGATGCAACTTTATTCCATTAGGAAGTACAGGAAAAATGGCTTGGCTTCCCATGTTTCCTGGTCATGAGAGACACATATATTATGTGGTAACTAGCCATGTGGTGCTGGCAAAACATTTGTTTTCGTTTTGGATTTTTCGTGATCCGGGTCCAAAAGTAAATTTTAGGGGGGACCCCAATGCCAAAAAAAATTGGTGGGGTCCCCCCTAACATCCCTTACCAGACCCTTGATCCGAGCAGCAGCCTGGCAGAGCAAGAAAGAGGGGGGGGGGGACAGTGCGGAGCCACCCCTGCACCATACCAGGCCACATGCCCTCGACATGGGGAGGGTCCTTTGCCAAGGGGGACCCACTGGAAAAGCACCTTGTCCCCTAGTCGATGAGGACAAGGACCTCTTCCCAACAACCCTAGCCTGGTGGTTGTGGGGGTCTCTGGCAGGGTGGCTTATCTGAATCTGAGTGCCTCTTTTCATAAAGGGGATAACCAGATGACACCCCCCCCTCGTGAATGAGTAAGGGGTAGTTGTTACCCCTACTCATTCACCAAATACAGTCAAATTGTAAGTATATGCACCACAGCATGAAAATCCTTTATTTGAAAAAAAAAAAAACCACAGCAAAGGTTTTTGACCAGTTCTTTATTCAGAAAAAAAGCCCCCCCAAAAAGTGTCCATCAATGTAATCCAAAGGTCAATCACATTGTCGAGCGATGTAGAACCTTGTCAATCATGATGGACAGCGGCCGCCGACTCCCCGAAATAAAAAATACCCGACACGCCCAAACCAGCAAAACTCTAGCCGCAAAATGACAGCTCTGACCTGAATGTCAACAAAGGGGATGAGCGAGTCGTGAAATCAGGGGCCTTGTTCTGCCAATTTGTTACATAGTTACATAGTATTTGAGGTTGAATAAAGACACATATCCATCAAGTCCAACCTATTGTGTGTGTATGTTAGGCAAAAAAAACAAAGCCCAGAGGCGGTCCCTGCTGGCGGCCAAGCGTTTCCTAGTTAGGACCTAGAAGTTGTTTTGTCCTGTTTTTTTTTATTTTGGGCTAACACCATGGCTGTGGCATATGTCAATCATGGCAGCACAAAGAGTTCTGCAGCGGCACTGGAGGTGGTTTAAATGCTATCTTGGGCAGGAGCTCACGTTACGGCTCTGTCCACTGTTCACAATCTGGGAGTGGAAAACTGACAGGATGGATTACCTGAGCCATCAAGGTTTGGACCAGGGGAGTGGTCCCTTCACCAGGATGTGTTTCATCAGATTTGTCTTCGGTGGTGCTCGACAGATGTAAATCTTCTGGCCTCCAGGTGAAATTTGAAATTGCCGAGGTTCATGGCCAGGACTCAGGATCCACTGGTGGAAGCAACGGACGCATTGCTCGCACAGTGGGACAGCTGTTGTTTGCATTTCCTCCTCTAAAGTTACTTCCTCGTCTGTTGCACAGAATAGAGTTGTGAGGCATTCCACTAATTCTGGTAGCTCCCAATTGGCCACGTCTGTCCTGGTATGTATACACTGTTGCTTTACTCACCCTTGGTGTCTTCTGTTGCATCCGGATCTTCTTTCGCAGGATCTGATATTTCATCCTGCTCTACAGTCCCTGGCTTTGACAACTTGGCTTTTGAATGTCAGGTGCTGAAGGATAGGGGTTTTTCCTCTGCGGTGATCCCCATTATTCTGCGAGCTCATGAGTCCAGTTCTTGGTCGATTTACTAACATATACGGAAGACCTACTTTGCATGGTGTGAGTACCATGCTTTTTACTGTCGTCAGTTCTCAATTTCTAGGGTATTGTAATTTCTTCAACGGGGGGTGGATCATCATTTAGTGCTGAGCATCATCAAGCAGTGGGTGTCCACTTTGGCGATCCTTTTTCAGCATCCTCTGGCCTTGCCCTGGTTCGTAGTTTCATCCAGGGTGTCACTCGCGTGGTGTCTCCAATTAAACTGCCCTTGCCTCTGTAGGACCTGAACCTGGTTCTCCCTGCTCTCTCTCTTCATTTGAGAATATTCATGAAATTCCTTTGTTGGCGTTGTTTAAGAAGTTGGCTTTTTTTTTCCCCCTCGATTTCTTCTGCTCATTGTGAGTTTGCAGCATTTTCCTGTGTACAGCCCTTTTTGGTTTCGCATCGGGACAAGGTAATTCTTCAGCTTCATCTGTCTTTTTTGCTGAAGGTGGTATTGCCTTTTCATTTAAATGAGGACATTGTTCTGCCATCTTTATGTTCTAATCCTTCTCATCCGTAGGAGGTGACTCTTCATTCTTTGGATGTGGTCAGGGCAGTTCAGGTTTATCTGACTGTTACATTGTCTATTCGGAAGACTAGCTCTTTGTTCATCGTCCTGGATGGTCCCAGGAAGTGACAGGCTGCCTCGTCGGCCACTATCCATGTGGAATCATCAGACTGTGATTTAGTCAGGAACCTCCTTTTCCAGGTCACTCCTCAGTCTGCCAGTGCGCTGGGTTTGTAGGGCCGTTTTTGGTCTTCTGTCCACACTTTCTCTAAATTCTATATGGTGGATGTCGTGACATCTGTAGATGCAGGTTTTGGCCACATGGTCTTGTAAGCAGCTGTTTGAGAATCTTTCAGTTTTGCGTATATTGTGTTTTTGTTTCTGTTTAGGCCACCCCCTAATGTCAGTTCTTTGGGATGTCCCATTGGTCAAGTTTCTAAGGATCCGGCTGTGTCCTTCAATGAATGGAAAAGAAAATAGGATTTTTGTACTCACCGTAAAATCATTTTCTCTGCATTCACTAAATAACATAGCACCCACTTTCATATTGGCTTACTGGGTTGCTGTTTGTTTACTGCCTGTTACTAACTGAGTTAAATGTTGCAGACCGTGGGTTTGGCCACCAATAGAGACCACTCCTGAGCTGATTGTTGTTTTTTTTTGCCTAGTGCTCTACTCCTGCAGGCGGTGATATAAGCCCATGGGTCAAGATCCTAAGGATCCTGCTGTGTCCTTTAATGAACACTAAGAAAAGGATTTTACAGTGAGTACAAAAATCCTATTACTGTTACATTGTATGGAATCTGTTTCATTCACGTGCATATCAAGGAGGGGACCTTTTGATATGCGTATGCTGAAGCAACAGATCTTCTTCTATGTGAGTTATCAGTTGGCCCTAATTCCACTTTTAAGATTGACATTTGCAAACATTGTGCATCAGATGACCTGTATGATTTCGTCGATTTTAATCGACTAAATCGATTAACTGTTGCAGCTCTAATTAGTTTAAAATGGAACTTTGCTTAAAAAAAATAAAATCTTAAAATTCATTTTTTCTTTTTTTTGGCAATGGAGACTTAAAAAAAAAATAAAAAAAACTTTATCCTATCAAATGTATTATTAGTGCATTCTGCCTGCATTCCATGTGCAGTACAGTGTACACCCCCGACCCATTCCTGACATCTGTAAGACAATTGGGTGCTAGGACAATGTAACTCCTGTGCACATGTGCATGAGTTGCGTCACTGGCTGCCTAATGGCTGAAGAGTAGGAATGTGAACCTTTGAAAAAGAGGGGGAGCAAATGTCGGCGGCAACAGTTGGAACAGCTCTGAATTATCAGCAAAGGAAGAGGGAGATCAGAAAGGGGAGTCCGCCATCATGTGAAGGTTACACATTTCGGAATAACTACAGGCCTAGACTTTTATTATTATTATTATTATTGTTCAGGATTTATATAGTGCCAACAGTTTGTGCAACGCTTTACAGTATAAAGAAGACATTACAATCAACAATACAATTCAAGACAAGATGGTAAGGAGAGCCCTGCCCGTGAGGGCTTATAATCTATAAGGGAGGGGCAAGGGAACATGAGGAGGAAGCTGTGTGGGGATGAATTGTTTTAGAAAGTGATAGTTCAGTGGTTAGGTTGAGGTGGGATAGGCTTCCCTGAAGAGATGAGTCTTAAGGGATCGCCTAAAGGCAGTCAGAGTGGGAGATAGACGGACAGGTTGGGGTCGAGAGTTCCATAGGATGGGAGAGACTCTAGTGAAGTCTTGGAGGCGAGCATGGGAGGAGTTGATGAGGTAGCTGGAAAGCAGACTGTCTTTTGAAGAGCGGAGGGGACGGTTCGGGTGATACTTTGATATGAAACACTTTCAAATGAAAGATTTTTTTCATTTCCAAGCCTCATAATAATGAGGATTCCTGTACAGCAGGCTGCAATGAAGGGGTTAAAATGAGTGTTCGATGGCCTCTGATTAGCATTACTGTCACTGTAGATGTGGCAGATTATTCAGCTATACAGAACAGCAGCCGCACTAAACCGATTACTGGATCCAATGCACTGAGCTGTAATGGTTTTCCATGGCAACCTCTAAGTTAATTTTTACATTTTCTTTGGCTGGAGCACAGCTGTGACAAGGCTCCGCTTACAGCTATATCTGAACAAAATCTTTGTGCCACAAGTGCTGAATATTCCAGTGCAGAACGCAGCATGTTGTTTCACAGGGTTCATCTATGCATGACTCATGGCTTCATACAACATATCCGACGGTTGTTTTTTAATAAAGCGCTACTCATCTCCGATCCTCAAGGCACTCCAGACGGCGTATTTTCCTTTTTCTTTACAGACTCACAGGTGAGATAATTAGTGATGTTCTCTTAGGGCCCATTTACATCTGTGCAGTGCAATGCAGGGCCCGTCTGGATAATATTATTGTCTATGCAGGTTGTTCATATCAATGCAATGGGTTGTGGTGAGAAGAAAATGACTATACTGTTCTTTTCTGCTCTAATGAGTGGCGATGGCCCCAAAAGTAATAGTCGTGCACGACAATGGTAATGTGTATGATCATTCTCTTTTATTGCATAAAGAAACCCACTTTTTTTTTTTTTTACTGTATTGCATCCTTTCACAAAAGAAAATGCACAAGAAAGCAAACCTGTGCTTCGTCTATTCTGAGCAAACTAGCAGGTTTTTTACAAAACCAGCCAACAGGTGGCGATACTAGGGCTGTACACTTTGCAAGGGAATTTTCCCCTTAGGTTGGTAAATGTGGAAAAATTTAACTTAGCAAAGAATACTCAATCATCTGAAGATCTTCACCTCATTCACCAAGCTAAGTGCAAATTCCCTTGCAAAGTGAACAGCCTATTTGCCATCAGTAAATCAACCCCACAGGCCCCTTTTTCTTAGGCAAGTGTTTACCAGGCTAATCAAACTGTTTTACTGAAGAAGACCTGTTTGTTGAGCCGGATAGCTCAAGTTCCAATGATAAATAAATTAGAGGAGTGACTCATCCCCAATACCAGCACAGGGGCGGATCCAGAGTCTAGTCTCAGGAGAGACACTGCCAGAAAAGAAGCCCCCTCCCCCCAGCTCTTCCACTGCCCCTACAGCGCACTCACCTGGCCTCTCCTTCTGGGATCTTTCCACCGCTGCCAGCCTTGGGCAGTCTGTACTCGCACAAATTAGGCAGCCCCAAAGCCCCAGCATGGGCTGAGGCGGCCGCCTAATTTGTCTGACTACAGTACAGCCTATGCTTTGGGTCCGGCCTGCCGGGCCCAGCAGAGCGGCGGAGGGAAGGAGAGATAATTTTCCATTCTGAGCCCCTGGCGGCCATAGGAGGGGAGGAAGCGTTGCCGAGGGTCCTCACATTGAACCCAACAGCAGTATTTGCTTGCCTGGCGGTGCCTGCAGAGTCTGTACAGGCTCTGCCAGGCTATACACTCCTTATAGTGACAGGCATTTACAGAGCGGCCTGTACATCCACGCACTGCCGCCGATACATACTGTACAGCTGTCATTACTACAAGTAATGTGCCGGGTTTTTTTTCAACAATGAACTGCAGTAAAGTCTGTGTTGCCGGTCCTCCTCTTTCTGTTCTGAATTTCTGAATGGCTCCAAATAGATTTTCAAATGAGAGAGTGACAATCTAACAGCAAACAGCTACTACTATGCATTCACTGAAAATGGTGTCATGAATACATTCTGCACTAAATTATAATTGTGAAAAAAGGGTTTAATAGTAAAAAAAAATAGTAAAAAAAGATATAACCACCACTTTAAATACATGTAGTACTGTGCAAAAGTTTTAGTCAGATGTGAAAAAATGCTGTAAAGTAAGAATGTTTTCAGAAATAAAAGTGCTAATAGTTTACATTGTATTAATTGATAATAAAAATAAAGTAAAGGAACATAAGAGAAATTCAAATCAATATTTTGTGTGACCACCTTTTGCATTCAAAACAGCATCAGTTATTTAAGGTACATTGCACACAGTTTTTGAAGGAACTCGGCAGGTAGTTTGTTCCAAACATCTTGGAGAACTAACCACAGATCTTCTGTGGATGTAGGCTGCCTCAAATCCTTCTGTCTCTATGTAATCTTAGACAGACTTGAGGTTGAGATCAGGGCTCTGTGGGGGCCAGACCATCACTTCCAGGACTCCTTGTTCTTATTTACTCTGAAGATAGTTTTTAATGACATTGGCTATGTGTTTGGGGTCACTGTCATGCTGCAGAACAAATATGGGGCCAATCATACTCCTTCCTGATGGTATGAATTATTGGATAATTATCTGCTTGTATTTCTCAGCATTTAGGACGCCATTGACCCTGACCAAATCTCCTACTCCATTGGCAGAAATGCAGCCCCAAACTTGCAAGTAACCTCCACCATGCTTCAGTGTTGCCTGCAGACACTCATTATTGTACCGCTCTCCAGCCCTTCTGCGAACAAACTGCCTCCTGCCACAGCCAAATATTTCAAATTTTGACTCATCAGTCCAGAGCACCTGCTGCTATTTTTCTGCAGCCCAGTTCCTATGTTTTTGAGGATCACATCCTCTCTTTTCCAAGTCTCACTCTCAGTCCTACTTAGACAATTAAATGTTTCACTATTGGTAAATTGACATAATTAGAAGAAATGTTAATCTTCAGTTTACCAACAGATAAAATTAGAATGCTTTAAGTCCAATTACTTGCAATAAATCCTCAAAACATTCCGGCGCTGTTCACTTTAGAAAATATTAAAATAGAAAATACTTTTTTTGCAAATGCCGTATGGGTATCAGGACTTTTCAAAGTACAATGTCTACACTAAGTCCTGATGTCTTCTAGATCTCTCTTCAAAGTTTTTTTCAGCTAACTTCAAAAAGACAGACATGCTGGCTGGACTTCAAAACTCAGACTCCTTGGCAATTGAAGTTCTAGTGGTATCTCAGACTTTAACTTACAAGACCTTTTTAATGAGATACATCTCTAGGATGACATCCTCCACAAGGTAAAAGCCCAGAAGGGGAGAGGCAAGCATGTTCCCCAGGCCCACAGATTAGCTAGGCTAGCAAACACCTGTAAGGCTGGGTTCACACCTAGGCGTATCGAATATGCGCGTTTGTCGCGTGATTCACGGTAAAAAATACGCTCGCCAAACGCGCATTTCTGAGTGCTACTTGGCTGTATCCCAATGGAAACGCGCGACAAAAACGCCCCAAAGAAGCTCCTGTACTTCTTTGGGCGTAGGACGTTTTGTAGCGCGCTCATACGGCCTGTAATACGCCCAGGTGTGAACCATACCCATAGGAAATAATGCGATTTCGGTGTTTGAGCGTTTTGCAGAGCGTTCGAACGCGCTACAGAACGCCCAGGTGTGAACCGGGCCTAACACAGAATCCTATCTCCCTAGCACACCCTGCTGGAGTAAGCGCAAACAACAAGTGCCAGAGAAATGACTCTATGCTTAGAGCATCACTGCTGTTGAGGTGCAGTAAAGCTGATTACAGTTCAATTACTGGCTACGGAATTACAAAAAAAAAAAAGAGGAATTTAGCAAAAATACTACAACCCTACATAAGTTGTGTCCTCTTTCCAAACCCAGTCTGCAAACTAGACAGCCAAAGAGCAGCAGAAGACTGATAAGGGCATTCCTCTGCTCACTCTGCTTTTTTTCTCCTATCGTAATGATCCTCTTAGCACATTTGTATGCAGCACACCTGAGTGACCCCCAGTCCTGTCTCCCCTTCTCCTAATCTGAGTATTGCTGTCTAGCAGACTGCAAGTGAGTAATAGCAAGTCAAATTCAGGTACTTATGTAGCTTAATTTCAAAATAAATCAAATAACTTAATAATAATTACAGATCTGCATTAAATTGGGTATTTTATATCTGCCTGCTTTAAGAAAGAAGTGGCGCAGGAATCTTGTGAGGAGGCGGATTTGCTAAGCATTAAACCACGACTCTTATTACCAATCAAATTCTCTCTCTACATTTATTTAAATTATACAAGGAATTGTATTGGATACAAATCAAATTATCTGATTCTGCATTGTGGGTATATTACTTAGTTTCCAATCAAACTCTCTCCCTGCGTTGTAAATTTAAACAAAGAATCTTTCTTACTGGTTACCATGGACAGCTCAGAATGTCAGCGCATGATAAATAAGACTGAGATTGTCTTCGCCTTAATGAAAGCTTATTATAAAAGCATCTGACTTTGTCTTTGCACAAAAAGCAGAATATTTTTTGGGTTTATTTTTAGAGCTCGGTTCTCCTTTTTACCTTTTACTCAAACGGAAAAGGAGCATCACAGACATCGCCTGATCTTCCAGATTGAAATACTGCTGAGTCCCCGCACTTCAGACATATGGACTAGAAAACGATTGGCGAGAGTGCTGTGAGCATGTGTGCCCTGTCCCATTCTGACAAATTCAAGGTGAACTCCTGAAAGACATTCAAAAAAATGAATCTAGTTACTTATTTTAGAACACCTTCTTAAAGCAAAATAAAAACTTGGTAGAAATGACAGGGTTTTTTTTTTGGACAGAAATCAGATGCAAAGCCTCTTTTGCTCCATACCAAGACACCAGGGACAATGTGACTTATCCATGTGGTGCTTTATTAGTTGCTACCCAATGACTGAAGAGGAGCATTGCTGGAACTGGAAGAAGTGACAAGAAAGATGGCAGCAAGCGCACTGAGTAGATCTAGTGGTGTCCCTAAAGTTTTTGCCGCCTGAGGCAGCACAAGAGAAGGGGGGGTTATGTTGGGCTCATAGATGCTCTGGCAGCTTTGCCAGATTGCCAGGAGCTGGGTGGGAAGCCAGCTAGAGCATCTAAGGTTGCTAAGAGCTGGGCGGAGAGATGTGTATGGCCCTTACATCTCCCCACCTGGCTTTTAGCAACCTGGGAGGCTCTGGCTGGAAAGGGGGCAGCATGCACACTGCAAAAATTGTTCAGTAGAGTGGCCATGCCGCTCTGCCTGCCACACCCCCCGCGTGACCCAAAAAATGCCTGCTGATGGGTAGCCCTGAGTACGTAAGTACTTTTAGCAAATCATGGCTCCAAGGGTTTGGATTGTGCAGCGGTATATGCTTACTGAAGCTGAGAGCAAGGCGGTGACTTCATCAATGTCTCAGTTGTACAGAACATTCTGGGCTGGCGACACCAATAGTTACTTCAGAAGGTACAACAAAGTTCATTCAGTAAAAACTTACATTTACAAAGAAAAGATTGTAGCTGCAATGGATTCTAATAAATGAATTATATAAATAATGTTCACATGGGAAGTGAACTGTGTGAGTCTCTGGTAATATGTATTAGGTTTTGGCTGAAAGTATACCTATGGGGTCTCCCCACCCCATGTGTATTACATTCTAAGCCAATGCATCAAAATGCATGTCAACAAGTGCGTTTTCTTCAATGTGCTTTGCAATGCACTTATGATGCGTGTTGACGTCCAATACTAACACAATCAACATGCATTGACTTGCATTGATGTTTATTGAAAACATATCAAGCAAAAACATAAAGATGTGAATCAAGCCTCAATCATTTTGCAACTAAAAGCTAAACTGTTTAAGGGTCAGTCAACCCAAAAATTATACTTAAGTTATTGTTTGAACCTGATGAGCTGAGTCAGCCCTGGGCTCTTTTTATTAGAAAACCAAAACCAGGTGCAGGAAATGATTTACTAAATATAAATTAAAAGGTGGCATTGTATTTACACTTACACTTATACACACAAAGCAATAGCTTGGTAAATAATGTTTGCAGCACATTTCTGCCACTAGATGGAGCCGAGCATCAAAGGAAACTCCTATGCACCACAGCTCCATCAAGTGGCATTAATGCCCTGCCAATGTCATTTGCCCAGCTGTACACTGGGTGAACGCTTTATAAATCAATCCATTAAGGTATTCTTTATAAATCAGCCCCTTAGATTTTAACAGAAATTACAGCAGTTGAGTACTTTGCTGCTGCTGCTTCTTTTTTTAAAAGCTTGCTTTTCTTCTTCAATGAACCAGTCCAAACACTGCTGCCCCAGGTCTCCTGTTCTTGGGTGTCTCAGTTACCTTGCATGGTCCAATAGAGGCACCCTTTGAGGGTGCGCGTTCTCAGGAGAGAGAGAGAGAGACACCAAGCTGACAACAAGAGACATGATGCTGCCTGTGCTGACATGCACAGGCAGCCAGAGAAGACTAGCCAGGGCACGCATACGCCGTGGGACTTGGAATTATTAGACATGTAGTTCCAAGGAAAGGGATCAGTGGGACTTTCAAATATGTACAAATTGTAAACATTTGTGGACTTCAAGCAAACATACAGTATATTGTCCTCTGTTCCATTGTTCCATAGAGATGCAATTCAGTGAAAACAAATGAAGGCTTTAGTACTACCTATACTTATAGTATTTTAAGTCAAGCCAATCATATGTTCTTGAAGCTGTATTGTCACCCCAGGTTGAAGAAAGTGCTCTATCTTGTTCTGGCCAGTCTGAGGGGAGCTCAGTGGAACACAGACTTGGGGCAGCTGAGGAGGTGTTCTTACAAATTTCGAGTGGATGTGCTAAAAGCACCTCCTGCTGCTACTGAAGTGTTTTGGGAGTCTCAACTTTCTTTCAATACAAACTAGTAGTCCATCACTGGAGCCATTTTTTACAATTTATTTTATTTTTTATCCGATTAATCGAACGTAATAATCGGCTAACTAATCGATTATGAAAATAATCGTTAGCTGCAGCTCTAGTCTCAACCTCTTCATCAGGTTCTTCAGTTGGCTGTACTCCTGGATAGACTAGCAGTGAGGACAGCCAACTGAAGAACCTGATAACACAGCCTAGGTTCACAGCAGCATGCTGCTTAGAATGGCCTTCACACATCAGTATGTGACCACCATTCTAAGCAGCATGCTGCTGGGAGCCCAGACTGTGTTAGGTCTCACTCCGTGGGTGTCTATGCATGACCACCTAGGCTCACATCAACCTTAAAGTGAGATGAGGCAAGGAAATGGAAGGCAGTGCTGGAAAGGGTGAGCAGTGCATTTATAAACTTTTTGTTTTTGTACATGGGGGGACTGAAGCCCTGAAGCTTGAGTTGGCTTTCAAAAAGACCCCATCACCACATGGTATCCTTGCTAATAAACACAGCCAGGCCATCTAAATTAGATGCAAAAGTAAGCAAAAATATCAAGACTACAATTCAGCCATAGAATCAACACTACCTGGAACATCAGATTGTGTGACTTCTAGGCTGTCGGCAGCCATTCCTTCCCCAGCCCCTACATTATCACAGCGTTTTTGCTGCAATTAAAAAGATCTCATAAGACTGGCACTGGAGCCGCTGCATTGTAAGCCCACTTTCATTGTTTACTTAGCAGCAGCTTTGAGTGCTGATCTTATGAGATTTATGTTCTTGCAGCCGATACAGTTGAATGAAATGGGACTGGGGGTGGGAGGGAGTGCTGCTAGTGGCCCAGAAGGCTCCCTTTCTCACAGGAAGTGTCCATTTTTCTTTCTGAATGTCTCGGCTGATATTTTTGCATAGGAGAAGGGATGAGTGAATGTGTCGAGACGAGTCATTAAAGTCAATTCTACACATTTTCAAGTGCAAAATGCAAGGGCTTGCCCAACAAAATGTATGGGGAGAGGGCACTGCCGTGGGGAACAAGTACTGATGCAGGGAAAAACCCATACTGTACAGTGGGGAGAAGGTGGTTCTTTTTCTGCAATTTAGAGGGCAACTCGAATGGTACAATTCTCATGGACAGCGTCTGAGGCACCATATTCTGGCATCACATATTTTGAATGTATAACTGGTATTTTTACTGTTACTTCACATTGTTGTTTGGCGTAAATGCAACAGCAGCACCCTAATCTTATTCATTAAAACTTAAAAATAATTATTTTTTAGAAGGTTTTGGAATGCAACACCTGATTTTTCTATCCAGCGATAACCGACCTGAATTGAAAAGTGGATGTAGGAGCCACGACGGGTATAAAAGCTTAAATCGGAACTCTTGACCCTGACCCTTGCAGTGGGGCTACCCCTGCACTGCAAGGGTTAAGTGCTTGTTTAGTCTAGGGAGCTAAAAAAAAAAAAAGGTATACTCAACAAATACTTAGAGCTTGCTCTTAGACCGGTCCCTGAGACCTCTCCCCTTCCACTGCAACAGTCCAAGGCCCTGTGAGTCATCACGTTCTTTACAGTGTGTAGAACGTGAGGACGCTGAGGGACATACCATCGCTGGTGTGGAGGAGACAGGCTGGAGGTAGTGGTTAATGAGCCAACTGGGATCGCGGTTTGGGTGAGTTTAACTTTTTTTTTTTTTTTT
>NW_017307238.1:169495-204928 GCF_000935625.1 Nanorana parkeri | reverse complement strand
TTATTGAGATGGAGGTGTAAGGTAGCTTCACTGAGCTGGTGAATCGAACAAGGGAAATGTTGGTGGCTAGAGCTCTACTTTAAAGCCAGAGACAGCCAGGGAAGTAGCACGGAGATCAGCAATGGCAGCCTCGGTATGTCACCAGGTACAGGGTTCCTTTAAGGCAGCAAAAGCTAAGGATGGCGAATGTCTCAATTGAAATGCATCGATATTCTTTCGCTGTACATTCGGGAACAGCAGCAGCTGACACTTCAACCTGGAGCATTCCTGAACAGCAGATAATAAAATTCCAGCACCGAGGCAGCTCGACACTAGAGAGAGCTGTGCGGAGCTCCGGGAAAGGCGCAGCGCACACCACAGAACCATGAGAAGACAATGAGCGTCCAGGACGAGCTGATCGCGGCCACATCGCACGGCAGCCTCTAGAGATCTCATCCACCTTCGCATCAGAGAGGGAGCGAGGACCAGGGACAGCGACTCTGGGGGGAGTCAGCATCCTCTCATCTAGAGGAGGGGAGTAAAGCTCTTGGGATGCTGAAGAACCCAGACAGACACTCCAAGGAATTTGGGCAAAAAAATAAAATAAAAAAATAAGGCTTTTACTCGCTTCATTGCTTTGATCCATCAAGCCAAGGATATATCTCCTGCAAGGATGCTGCAGGGCTGATCTGGAGATTGCAAGCCAGGAGACAAGCAAGCCAGACCTTGTGAGTGGGAGGAAGACGGTGTATCCCATTGCCACATCCAGCTGGAAGCAGCCAGATTGCTGCTTGCAGTGATCCTGGACGGAGTGCTTGGAGGAGCAGGGCTCTGGGATAGCTTTTGGCTTCAGAGGAAGTGACATCTAGGGATTTGCTGAGGAGCTCAGGTGGACATGTCCGGCAAAAGAGCACGGTGACTGGCCTGCAGCACTGGGTCCTCACTAGTCCTGTCTGCACACTGCCAGCAATCCAGCAGGTAGGACACAGCACTGCACCCCCAGTATGAGGTCAGCTCTGGTACCTTGTTCCCGTTCATGCCAATACTGTAAAGCCTTGTCATTGCATGCCTTTAATATCCTTTGTGATATGAATGCAAGGGGGACTTATCTATGCTTTTCTGAGTTGTCAGTGGTGAAAAGGTAATCATTTGCATAGTGATTGGTCTGTATTCCTTAATGTGTTGGGGAACCACAGGTTGCAGTTACCCTGGCTATCCAGGTCAAAGGCTGAAGTTGACACAGACCATACCAGCACATCATTTGCTATGTCTGTGGGGCTTATGCATGCAGAACATTGGCTGTACCTCCTATGTATGTTTGATGAAAAAAATCACAGATCCCAGGGGCCAGGTCGCCAATGTGCCTTAAAAATTACAGCTGGCGCCTAACTTTTGAGGTTTTCTCTAGTTGTCAATGGAGCTAAAAAAAAATCCTGCTGGCTCCTGGATTGGACAGACTGGCCCCTGAATTCCATATTAATTTCTCCACCCCTTATGTAATATGCATGTGTACAGGTTGGTGCAGTTGGAGGGGGAACCGCAAATTGTTTGCTGTGCAATGAATTTCCCCGGCAGTTGCAGGCTCATTTGATAAAATTCACAGCTTCATTCACCTGGGCTGATTTAGTATAATGATTGATGTTGCACAGTTTGGGAACCCATAGCAACCAATAAGAAACCATCTCCTTACCTATCTGATTACAGTCAACTGACCTGGTTGGTTGCTATGGGCTGCCAGTTTGCATTGTTTTTTTTGGCTAAGCCTGAGTGGGCTTGGCGAGTGCGAGCAACAAAACTATTTGACCAGTTTATTAAATGAGACTACGTTTGGGCGCAGTAATCCATAGCAACCAGATTTCAGCTTACTGTAGCCTGGGAAAAAAATGAATTCCAACTGGTTGCACTTTGGCATCTCATAGCAACCGATCAGCCTTCGTCATTCATAGATTTACCGCAGTCAGGACAATGAAAGACGGTCGCTGATTTGGTGCCTCACTTACCTCACTTGACACACAGCTCTGTGTCTTTCAATTAAATCAGCCCAGTCATAGACTTCAGGTACAATACGGGACTAATTGTAATAAAATGAAGAAAAGAAAATGTCACATAAGCAGCGATGGCTTCAGACAGATATTACGAACCCATATTGGTAATTAACAGGAACTGATAATAATACATTTTTAATTGCTTAAACACTTCTGAAGAGTAAATTGATTTGGTTGCCATGGGTTACTCTGCACCGTGTTTTTCTGCAGGATCCTATTAAGCAATTCTCTACCTGTGTGTGTGTAGTGATGAGCAGCGCATTGTGTCTCACGGTAGTATTCCTCAGGGTGGCATCCGGCATAAATCGGGGATGAGATAGAGGTCAGTATCACTGTGAAGTGTGCGCTCTCAAAGTGTGGCAGCAGGAGATAGCAGCTGACTTTTCACATGGCAGACCCACACTTATTACCATACCGCAAAAGGTAATTTGCTGCTTATTCTGTCTTTAGCTTCCATCCTTCCAAAATGAGTATGCGTTGGAAAGCGTTCTGTGAGGGGAATGGGTACTGGGAAGCTGGGCTGTTTAAGGTGACATTTGCTTATTGAGTTAATGGCTTTAGTGCTTGGATGAGCTGTCTCCAGCTGTAGTGCTGACATGGAAGCCGGAGAATGATAAGCCTGCAGTCTTGACGCTCTTTGTATTTATTTATTTGGACTCTATGTCTGCAGATTCTGCTGCTATGTTGATGCGCTGGATACATTTTGCACTTGTCTTCAGCATAAAAGGATCTTCTGTAGCAGTTCTGGGTTTGGGTCATGTGTAGCCTGTGTTATGGTGGAATATTGGAAAGGGGGAAAGGCCAGCACCAAAAATGGGGCCCCAAAAACTAGAGATCAAGGCCTACTTAGAGAAAGCTGTAAGTGGAAAGTGCAGAAGCCCATAACAACCCAACAGTAATCCTGTAAACCAGGGGTGGCCGAATTAATATGGAAATCCAGCAGGATTTTTAGGAGCCATTGACAATCAGAGAGAACTGAAAAAGTTAAGCGCCAGCTGTAATTTATAAAGAGCATTGGTGACCTGGCTCCTGGGATTGGTCCAGCCCTGCTGTAAACCAAAAAATAGTTAGTGTCCTTATTTTTGTAGGACAGCTCCCCGTTTTGTAATGGGTCCAGCACCCCGCATGTTAACTGAATGTCCCCCCCCAGACAAGGGCAGCTCACGAGTTGTATGGAATGAGCAGAGCTGTTTTTTCCTAACCCACATAGGCACACTTTATGTTTTACGGGAATTTTGGAAACTATGCTGAATGCTGATTGGTTGCTATGGGTTACCATACTTTGCAGATCATCACTGTATTTTTACTGCCTTTTCTTTAATAAGCTTTAATAAGTATGGTTACTTGAAGTCCCAGAACTAAACTACATTGCTATATATGAGCAATGTCTCACTAGTTATTTGCAGTCCTTGATCCACTGATAATTTGGGGCCCCAGGTTGATAACTCACTGGTAATGTGGGGTTCACTAATAGTAATAGTACAACAAAACAGTGTTCTTAGTATTAATAAAGCAATACAAATTTGGGGACATCAAATGGCAGGTTACTATTGGAGAAAAATAGAGAACACAGTGGGGTGTATTTACTAAAACTAGAGCAGACATAATCTGGGAACCAATCAGCTTCTGTCTTCAACTTGATCAATTGAGCTTTTAAAATGAAATATATCTGTTTGGTTGCCATGCACAGCTGCTCCAGATTCTGCCTGCTCCAGTTTTAGTAAATTCCCCTCATTCTGTTTAGGGTCTGAACACCGGTTATTTGGAACCAGCTAAAAATATCATCTTGGCGATTTGCAGCTCCTGATCAATAACTTACTCATTCTTAGGAACCAAACCAAGGGAGGGTCGCACGTCAAATATTCTGGTTACTTTGTTCACATGGAAACCTGTTTTTGTTATTTTAAATCACGTTAAATGATGTTGAAGCCGTTTTTATGCACTGGTAATGAAATGATAAAACGGGAGTGAAATAATGCTGCAATTGAGAGGATCATAGCTGGCATGGGTTAACATGCATTGCACACTGACTCCACCTACTTCTTAATATGTTATATTGAATATATCTTCATGTATTTGTGTGCCTAAAATGTTGTTACCACCTATTCAATTTTCAGTGCTATGGTTAGCCACACATTGCTATTTTTCAGCTAGACATTAGTTAATGTACTGCCAAGGATGAAGTTAAACCCTGTTATGAGAAGCTTGGAATATGTGTATGAGATATATATATATATATATAACACACACGCACACATACATACATATGTACACAGGCTAATTAAATAAGGCAATGGCCATGGTGGTGTTGATCCAGCCCTGAGGTACATTGCATTGCAATCTAATTGGATGTTGTTGGTTATTGCACTTCGTCGTTGATCTTTTCAGTAATAAATAGACCTCTTTTTGCTTTTGTACTGTCTTATGAAACCTTTCGAGTAATATCATGTGAATATATTCGTTGTTGATCAGTTGCAATTGTGTGGCCTGCTTGGATGTTGAAAATTTTGCATAAATGAAATCCTGTGTGCATATTGATAGTGGAGATGCAGCATTGTGTTTGGATGGTTAGTTGGTATTTAGTGGATTGTGTAGTGCAATAAAAAAAAATGCTGATTCTGTATGGAATGTTGAAAACTTTTATAACAATCTAAAGTTTACCATACAGCAGTCTTTGCAGATGTGTTGATTGAAGAAGAGGACTAGGGAAGGGCTTATTTGTTGCCTTGCAGTGAAAATGTGATCGTATTTAATAATATAGTGAAGTGCAGATTACCTGTATACCACAGCAACCAGAGTCACTGTATCTCCTTATTTATTATAGCAATGAAAACTGGATTGATGTTATTAAGTCAAGTAATAAACATTGTGTTATTGCTGTGGGTTACTTCACTTTGCGCACAGCTCTGTAAACTGTCATAGGGAAGAAAAGTGCTGAAGGAGGGTAAGCGCAAATTATGCTTAGCAATAAGTGAATTTGGTAGTCTTCATTCAGTGAATCCCATCCTGCTTATGCTTTATTTGCAGGTCAGATTGTGCACGGCAAGTCACTGACTGTAAACATATTGGTAAAGGGATCTTTGTGATCCCTTACCAATTTGTTACCATATACCATACTACATTGCAGTTCCCCACCTACTACATTCCATATTGGTGCACATCTCTCTTTTAATAGTCGGCAAATGAAAAGGCTATAAGGAGGTTGTCTGTTTTTATACCATATGGTCAAAAGTTTGTTGACACCTGACCGTCACACCAATATGAGCTTGTTGGATATTCCCTTCCAAAACCATTGGTATTAATATGGATTTGGCCTCTATAGCAATAACAACCCCCTGTCTTTTGGGAAGGCTTTCCAGAAAATGTTGGAGTGTTAGTGGGAATTTGTGAAAATTCAGTGAAAACTGCATTTGTAAGATCGGGTACAAATGTTGGGTGAGAAGACAAGGCTTTCATGTGTTCCAGTTAATCCCAAAGGTGTTTAGTAGGTTTACTGTCAGGGCTCTGTGCAGGCTACTCAAGTTGTACTCAGTGTAGTGCAGATTTATTGCCCTCTGAACTTTTGATACAGACTAAAACTAACACCCAGCAGCCTGCCAATCCATATATACTATTAATGGGCCTTAAAGTGACATTAAAGGGTTAATAAACCCTCTGGTGTTTTTGCATATATCTACTGCTAGCAAGCAGTAGATATATGCAAAAAGTGTAAACAAAAAAAAAACGCTTTAAAAGCGGTTTAAACTTACCTGTGTCTTCCCAGTGCGCTCCCGTCCAAAAATGTGAAAATTCTCGGGCGGCCGCAAAGCATCTTGGGGCAGGAGTATGCGCAGTTCACATTTTCGAACGGGAGACAAGGTAAGTATATGGACGATGTGCACCCGCATGCAGACACCGTGGGACAGGAAGTGCCAGCAAGGACAGAGGAGTCAGTGCTGGATCGGAGACCCGCAGCTGTTAGGATCCAGAGCGCCTCTAGGTGGCGCTGGAGCTAAGCCCTGCAGTTCCTGGGCTCACCTGCAGGATTCTCTAGGCATCCAGGAACTGATAGGTACCAGACCACCACTGGGTGGTGCTGGGACCTGCAGCTCCAGTGCTCACCTGCAGGTGTTTTCCAGCTGCCAGTACTTAGCCATCACCTGGTGCCTACTGGGAGGATATTTAAACCCTCCCTGCAGTCAGGAGGATGGCTCAGTATTGTTTCCTGTTTCCTGTGAGTCCTGATCCCGGTCCTGAACCTTGAACCCTGATTGTTTCCTGTGATTTCTGAACCCTGTTTGAACCTTGTTACCTGTGATTCCTGAACCCTGTTTGAACCTTGTTACCTGTGATTCCTGAACCCTGTTTGAACCTTGTTACCTGTGATTCCTGAACCCTGTTTGAACCTTGTTACCTGTGAGCCCTGTTGTTGGTTGTTACTGTTAGTCTGCTGTGTATATTAAACAACCTATACATATATCACATACTTGCCTGGTCCGTGTGGTCACATGTGTTTGGTCTGCCTGTGTGGGTACCTGCGCAGGTGTGGGGTCACCTGTGCCGGTATCCGTGACAGCAGCAGCGATGGAGGGACAGATGAAAACGACAGGAAAGAAGAAGATTGGATTAAGAAACATCATTTAAGGTATGTGCTTTAATTAACATTGGGGGAGGGAAAAATATCTTTGACTTTACAGGCTAATTTTTCCCCTCCCCCAATGATAATATAAGGACTTACCTTAAATGATTCCTCTTAATCCGATCATCTTCTTCTTTAGTGTAGTTTTCAGATGTCCCTCCAGCACTGGTGCCGGTCTCCGATCCAGTGCCGACTCCTCTGTCCTCCTTCTCTCATGTCCCACAGAGTCTGTGCGGGTGCGCGCTGCTCCATATACTTACCTTGTGTCTCTCCTCATCTCCCGGCCGAACATCTGAACTGCGCATGCGCCCGCCCCAAGATCCTTTGCGGCCGCCCGATAAATTTTCAGATGTTCAGACGGGAGCGTGCGGCGGAGACACAGGTAAGTATTAACCCTTTGAGAAAGTTCTTTTTTTTTCTCAATGTTTTGCATATATCTACTGCTTGCCAGCAGTAGATATATGCAAAAACATGCGAGGGTTTAATAACCCTTTAAGTTTCAGGGGACCCTTGTGTAGATGCTTACATGATATGTCTGCACCTTCTCCTCTCCTCCATTGTTGAGGGAAACAATGAGGTTTGAAGGGCAACTGAAATGTATGTATTCATCATTTCTAAAATTTAAGTCACCAGGACTTTTGCCAGCCATAAATGATCACATTCTGTTTGCACTGTAAATATAATTTCTAACATTCACATTGTATCTTGTAAGGCTTTAAGTTCAGAACCCCAGATTTCATAAGATTCTTTTTCCAAAGTCCCTGATTTGAAAGATTCTTCTCACATTTATAGTTTTTCTAACTGGGTCACACAGAGTTTGAGCCTGCTTGAAAGTGGTTTAGATTGATTTTTACAAATGAGCGCTCGTTATTGCACATGGATGGAAATGTTACTTCTGCCCTACGTGATCTAATTTCTCACCAACAACAATGGGGAATGAAAGATTTTCCTGACGTTGTTTCAACTGCTATACCACTGTGACCTCTGGCAACTCTTCTATCTTCATTGGCCAACATACAGATGCAGCATGCATGCTGCTCGACTGCAAATTGTTCACCATGGTAGCAGATTTCTACATGAAGTAATTATTACTTTGAAACTGAATAATATGAGGCCTGATTGTTGCAAACAGCGATTAGATCAGACCCGTTGCTGCAAATATGAGTCTTTGCATGGCTCGTAGAGCTGCTGGTCTTGGTAGAGGTTAATCATTCACAAATAAACGTTCACCTCTCAATTCTGATCAGCCTGTGTCAATCTGACATAAGTAAGCGGGAATTGTGGGAAATTATTGTATCTAAAATTCCTGCAGGATAAAACAAAGAGACGCAGATTGGCACTGTTATCTTGCAGTAGCTGAGCCTTGCGCATAGCTCCAGAGATGGAGCAGGGGGAGCCTGTGCTTGGCTGTGCATGTTGCAATTAGGACGAATTAACTTCTCAATATGAATACATTTATCAAACTAATGAGAGAGAAGACCAGGACACGGTGAACTCTACAATCCTCAGTGTGTACACATAAATAGACAACTCTGTGCTGCCTGTACAGTTTAACGCTTAACAAAGATGTTGGATTATCCAATAAGGGGGCACAAAAGCCTTTCTTGCCAGAAGTGGTAATCCAATTTCCACTCACGCTTTCTACGCGATTGCAGCTCCTGATTTCAACTTCTTCCAGCATTTGTTTCAATTAGAAGATATTGTTGCCGAAAATATGGGATAATTTCTAGCTAATTAAAGTTAGTTATTAGAGTGTTTAGTCATCTTCAGCTGTGTAAGTAAATACTGCGTTAATATATGAACTATACATTATTGACATCTCCTGTACTGGATCACTGATGATGACAGAACATCTCTCCTCCGGTGGGCATGGGAAAAAGTAAAGTAGAAAGGGCTAGGCCCATAACATAACAAAGTTCTGCCAAAGGCACAGCAATGTCAGTACATATTACTTAATATGTATACATAGAAAATATTCTCACCTTCCCAATACCTGAATTGTATAAGCTGTATCACGTACACCTATGTCCACTATGTGTCCTAAATATGCATAGTAACCTGAGTGGCCGCATGACTCCCACTATCCAGGAGAGGTATAGAAAATGACAGGCAAAAAAAAAATATTTTTTTGTTAAGTGCTACAACCCTGAATAAAAGGTATCCCATTGTTTTCAATGGCCTCTGTTCACATCTGAGAGTTTTGTCGCTTGCAGCAAAATGCCTGTAGCTCGAAAAAGTACATGAGCTTCTTTTCAGGCAGAATCAAGCACTTTGGCCCCATAGACTTTAATACGAGTGCCTGAAAAAAACACTTGAAAAGCACGTATTTATGTGTAATTATCAGGTGTTCCCATTTAAAAATCTAAAATGCTCTATCCTGCTCCAGTACAAAAGGTAGTGCATAAAAACGCTGGAAATATGCACATAGAAATGTGCAAAAAAAGCCTTTAAATTACCTGGGTATTCATATTGTTGTTGTAAATAAATGGGAAAAAGCACCAAAGACAATAGAGTGGTACCTCGGTTCACAAACGTAATTGGTTCCACGATTCTGGTCGTGAACTGAATCACATTTTCCCATAGGGTTCAATGTAAATCAGGTTAATCCGTTCTGACCCCTACAAACGTTGTCGCGAACCGATTTTGGGCTGTGAACCGAATCACATTTTCCCATAGGGTTCAATGTAAATGAGGTTAATCCGTTCTGAACCATATGAAAAAAAAAATGTAACCACAAGTTTCTTTTTACCACCATTCTTGCTCTGCACATTCTTGCCACCTTCAATAACGCTCTGCACATTCTTGCCACCTTCAATAACGCGCTGCACATTCTTGTCACCTTCAATAACACTCTGCACATTCTTGTCACCTTCATTAATGCTCTGTACATTGTTGCCACCTTCATTAATGCTCTGCACATCCTTGTCACCTTCATTAACGCTCTGCAAATTCTTGTCACCTTCATTAACGCTCTGCACTTTCTTTTTCCCTCCATGCTTGCTCTGCACTTTCTTGGGAGCCATGCTGGATTGAATACAGTAATACTGTACAGTACTGTATGTGCTACAAAAGCTTCACAGTAAAGGCCTCATTCACACACAACGCAAGCAAAATTGTATATGACGTATATGTACGCGTCTATGCGCGTGTATACGCGCGTATATACGAGCGTATATGCGTGCACTATATGCAATCCCAGAATGCATCACTCGTAATTGAATTTTTAATGTGCTATATGCATGTACGCGCGTATACGCGTGTAAACACGCGTATATGCGCGTAAATACACAGAAATACTCTGCCTGGACGCATCTCTGTTCCATTCTGTTTTTGCGCATATATGCGCTACGCAAATATACGACTCTATATGCGGCTGTGTGTATGGAGCCATTTATTTGCATAGGTTGCATATGGTACAATACGCACATACACGCGCATACGTGCGGCAGTGTGAATGAGGCCTAAGTGTCCATCCGTTCTGACCCCTACAAACGTTGTCGCGAACCGATTTTGGGCTGTGAACCGAATCACATTTTCCCATAGGGTTCAATGTAAATGAGGTTAATCCGTTCTGAACCATATGAAAAAAAAAATGTAACCACAAGTTTCTTTTTACCACCATTCTTGCTCTGCACATTCTTGCCACCTTCAATAACGCTCTGCACATTCTTGCCACCTTCAATAACGCGCTGCACATTCTTGTCACCTTCAATAACACTCTGCACATTCTTGTCACCTTCATTAATGCTCTGTACATTGTTGCCACCTTCATTAATGCTCTGCACATCCTTGTCACCTTCATTAACGCTCTGCAAATTCTTGTCACCTTCATTAACGCTCTGCACTTTCTTTTTCCCTCCATGCTTGCTCTGCACTTTCTTGGGAGCCATGCTGGATTGAATACAGTAATACTGTACAGTACTGTATGTGCTACAAAAGCTTCACAGTAAAGGCCTCATTCACACACAACGCAAGCAAAATTGTATATGACGTATATGTACGCGTCTATGCGCGTGTATACGCGCGTATATACGAGCGTATATGCGTGCACTATATGCAATCCCAGAATGCATCACTCGTAATTGAATTTTTAATGTGCTATATGCATGTACGCGCGTATACGCGTGTAAACACGCGTATATGCGCGTAAATACACAGAAATACTCTGCCTGGACGCATCTCTGTTCCATTCTGTTTTTGCGCATATATGCGCTACGCAAATATACGACTCTATATGCGGCTGTGTGTATGGAGCCATTTATTTGCATAGGTTGCATATGGTACAATACGCACATACACGCGCATACGTGCGGCAGTGTGAATGAGGCCTAAGTGTCCACAGCCCTGTCTGCGACCGCAATCTCGAGTACAGGAAGCCGCAACCATGTGTCAGAGTGGGGAAGGTGGCCGGGATCGTGTTCGTCAGCCGAGGCAACATTTTGACAAACTTCCTGGTCGCGAACCGAATTGTTCGTGAACAGAGGCGTTCGTGAACCGAGGTACCACTGTACTTATCTGTGTTGTTACACTCACTTCCTGTACTGCTGAAAATATTTACCAGACAGGTAGAGAGGGTTACTCCCAAGTAGCAACAAAGGCCAAAAAAATGCTATTCTTTAGTAAATGTAAGGACAGCTAAAATGCCTCTCAGATTTTCTCTTTATCTCTCTCTGTGTCCTTGTTGCAGATTTTCCCTTGCTTCTTTTCTGTTGTCAGCAGGACAGGAAATAAAGGGAAATTCTAAGCTCTAATGGAGCCCCAAATGGCAGTAAAAACCACACAGGATTTATAATCTTTCCAAAACTGAACAACAAAAAAAATTGTTGAGGCACAACAACACTCAAGAAGAATAAACCCATTATTCTCAATTGGCCCATTCACACCTGAGCCTTGTGCCACTTGTTGTCTGTAATGTGAAGTTGTTCAAAACATAAGTCAAATATAAGGTCAGTGTGCCAGAAACCGCTCACTGCAAGATGTTTTTAGGCCCGCCAGTCCCAAACTTTCTACCGCCAAGAAGCGCTCTTTTTTTTTTATTAGCCGGAGCTTGGAGCGGCAATTCAGATGGCCGCCCTCTGAGGACCCCGCACTTCCATGTTTCTCATCGCACTTCCCTCCTGGGCCACAGGCTTCTTCTCGCCTGCACATTTGTTCTCGACCACACCTCCCTCCTGGGCCGCTCATCCTGGGTTTCTAATCACCAACATGTTCCTCTGTGCCCCACCTCTGCTCTCAGCAGCTCCTGGTAAGTCCCGCTGTGTGCATCCAGGACTGACTGTGTGTGAGGGCACTACAAGTGTCAGCAGTCCCTTTCCATTTAATGTGCCCCCACACACTGGACTGTCATATAATGGAGATGGACTGCTGACACTTGTAGTGCCCTCACACACAGGACACCAGGACTGTCATATAATGATTAGTGGGGCTGAGCTTTGTAGTACGGCAAGCAGCAGGCTTAATGTTTTAGTTCTTCTTTACGTCCGATCCCTTATTGTATCCACAAACCTCGGCATGGCCCTTAGCAAGTTTGGATGTAACACCCCTGCGGTAAAAGTACACAAGTTTCTATTAGGGCAGAATCATGCATTTTTGGCCCTATAGACTTCAATGGGAGCTCCTACAAAACATGTTTATGCAAGTTTTTTTAGACTCTTCCATTGAAAAGTTAATGGGTCAAAAACATGATTTTGCTCCTGTAAAAACATACAAAAAATTGTGCGTTTTAATGCAAAAAAAAGACTCTCAATAGCCTGGCTATGCTCATGCTTTCGTGTGAATGGGGCCTCAAAAGAGAACTATGGGGTAACTTTTTTTTATCCCATAGTTCTCCTTTAGGGTCACGGGAAGACATATACTAATGTCCTCCCGTGACCCAAAGCGCAGTATACAGTGGGCTATAGCTCACTATATACTGAGAGCGCTGCAGCCGGGACAGATCCCGACAATACTGTCCAGAACCACCCAGCTGGCTGACAGCGGGCTCTGCCTATCTAGAGGCAGAGCCAGCTGTGCCCACCCCCTCCCCAGTCAGTTCCGCCAGTCAGCGCTCGGATCAGGATCGTAGCGGGGGAATCCCTGCAGGGAGCAGTGACTGACAATCGCTCTCTGCAGGGAGATGATTGGGAAGTGAGCGTGCAACGGTATGTGTTCGCTCACTTCCTGGTCTATAGAGTCGACATGTGACAGTTTCAATGTCGCACGTCGGCTCTAACTATGAGGATGAGTGTAAATCACTCACCTCATAGTTCTCCTTTAAGGAAATGACTGAAGTGGCAAGACTCTATAGATAAAGCAGAGGCAAATAGGAATCCAGAATTAAGCTTTTCAAAATCTTTTCAATGTATACAACTGGTTCGCAGAGGATTGTTTTATACTCAACCAAAGTGGAGTTTTATTTTTAACAGAGATACAAGAAAAGGTTGATTTTGTAGCTGCTGTTTTGTATTATAATCCAAAATACAGAAGACTGCAGCAAGTGTTCAAAGAGATTGGATTTGGTTCCATACCCTCTGATGCCCTTGGCTATCAAGCCACCCTGTATGGATTTGGGAGTCTATCAATGGATTCCCAGCAGAGGCACCCAGAGGAGGAGTTTGGGCTGTTGAAAGTCTGTTTTCTTCATTTTTAACTCCTTTTGAAAATGTCCATGACCCACTCCTTCCTTTTTTTCTTCCTGATGATGCTTAAAGCCCCTTTGGGTTCCTTGTAGAAAGCTGTTGCCTCTATCTTCTTGTTCAGACAATTTCAGCACATTTGAAAGCCCTTTGATGTGTAAGAGACTGGATTATTAGGGAAGAGTGCAGAGCTAGGTGGATAGAGATAAAACAACATCCGAGCTAGGAAGAGCGGACTGTTCGAATTTTCACAAAACAGATTCCATCAGGCATTAACCCTAATACTTTCAGGATTAAAGCTCCGTTCACACTAACTTATTTCAGGCATGTAAATTTGATGAGTCGTAAAAAGGCTTTTGCTAATTGACTTTCTACATTTTAGGATATGTTGTAAAAGAAATGTAAGACTTAAAGTGCGTGTAAACCTTAGCAATACATTTCTCTAGATTATTTCCTATTGCTCCTTTAACTTGCTAAGGGCCATACCATTGTCAATATGCTTTGATGGCCCAACGCAGCACACTTTTGACATCGGTTTGACACCCTAAGATAATTTTGAATTTTTGCAGGTGCTGCTGACCTATATTATACCTGCTTCAGCTTCTTTTATATTCTCATAGAATTGTATAGGAAGAGAAGCAGATCTGAACAGAATAAAATCCTTCTTCACATTAGCTTTCAACAGTCTTGGAAGAGGGAGGACAAGCAGTTACCTGGAGGAACGAGTATGTGCCTTAGTGACCAAGTCCAAGCGTAGGCTGGAGCTTCTAGAGTCACTGTTAAAGGTCAAAGAGCTGGAGGGACAGTTTGACCAGGTGAATCTGGTTGACTCTAGCAATGTGCGCACATTGCACAGTGCTGTCCGTTTAACACTGGTGGCTGGGAGAAAAAAAGCAGTGTAAGAAGGTTGATGACTATGTAAGTGTGGTGATTCCCCTTAAATGTCCAAGTCAGCAGGCAGTTGATCAAGCAGTATTGCTTTTCTGTATTGGAGAAAAGGAGGTGATTTAACTCGTTGTGCAGTCTAGGACTGGATGAACAGAATTACATATCAGGTAGGGCTGATGTCAAACAAGTGATTCTGCTATTGGTGACACATTATCGGCAGCAGATTCACCTTGGAGAAGGTTCCACTGACCCCTATGGAATTAAGCCCTTGTTGGCCTGGTACATTGCCGAATTTCCCTTGCTAGTAAGGGAGTGACATCTAGATTTCCCAGGTAGAGAGGGAGCAACTCCATAGAAACAGGTAAGTATGAAGTTGTCATCGGAGACAGAATCACCCATGTGACAGCCTAAGTGAGTGTACGTACTGTAAATGTATTATTATTGTGTATTTACCTGTCTATCTGTAGTTCAACTTCAAAGGATATCCGTCATGAAAACTAATTTTTATTTTTATTTCCTATTGTGATGATGTATATTAAGCATGTCTTTAGTCTTCCTTTGAGTTGAGTCTTCAGTTAAGTCAAATGTTGTTACTCCTGCTTGTGCCAACGGTAATGTTAAGGACTGGGAAAAAACGATTTCCATTAGGACTCAAGTGTTACACTGTGTCATGATCTGTATGAACAATTTAGCAGCTGAGCCCTGATGTCTGAAACAATAAATTGAGGGAGGTGGGGGGAATCCTAACCACTTGGATGTTGGATGAGGTTAGCGCGCACTGTACATTTAGGTGGGCTTTAGGGAAACCGACATTTTCAAAAGATAATGATATGATTGACAGGTTTCTTTCATGGTCAACTAGCATGAAAAAACAATTGAAGTTAAATTGCTCAATCCGTTTCTTGACCACTGATCCAAGGGAAACATCCATCATTTGGATTTTCCAAGACTATTACCATTGTTTGGCAAAATAAGCCTAAACCAAGGAAGTCTGCCGCCTTGTTATGGAAGCTGTGGATAAACATAAACTTTGTTTCTTTATGAAAAGATTGTTTGTTTGGTGCCTCGATTTTCAGCTGCCATTTCAAAAGTATAAAAATCCTAGCCTTGGTACCGAAGGCACAGGTCCATTAATATTATTAAGTGCTGCCAGGTTGATGATGACACCTTGTCACTACATAGATTGTGTTTCTCCAGAATATTGTCTTTTCTTTGGGGGATTTATTCTTTGCAGCAACACGTTCATACTCTTTGTGATTGCATCCTGTCACCATATTGCTGGTTGTCCTCTTCCTTTCCCTTCACCGGTTCCAAGTATAATGTATTCTGAGGTGAGTTGGTTCTTCTCATAGTATACCCAAACTGAGGCAGCTTCAGTCGAGTCATCTGGGCTTCTAGTGAAAGATTAGGTTTGCTTTATTAAAGTATCCATTTGTTTATTTTCCTAGCTGTCCACAATATTCTCACGATTCTTTGTCAACAGCAAAGTTCAAGTTTCCTATCCTGCTTTTGTATTGCTGAGCTGTCACGTCCACAGAGATGCACACACATAACCATAGCCTAGACCAGTGGTGGTGAACCTTGGCACTCCAGCTGTGCCAAAACTACAAATCCCAACATGCATCTGCATATGTCTGTGGCTGTCAGAGCCTTGCATTGCCTCATGGGACTTGTAGTTCCAAAACAGGTGGAGTGCCAAGGTTCGCCACCACTGGCCTAGACGATTCCGATCTATGTTCTTAAAGACACATCAGTGTCTGGATCTTTCACTCTTGATTTTTCAACTGCCATGTCATATTTTTGACTGCTGAAAAATGCCTTATATTGATGGCTCTTTGTAAGATCCCAAATGCTGATAGCTTAATTTGATGTCAGGCCTCACAAAATTCTATGTGTAAGGACTTGCAGGGCAGGTTATATGCTTCAAAATATCCAAGTGAATGCAACCCCTTGTGATAGCACTTCTCCAACTGCTCTGTCCTGGAAAGCTGGCTGACAGCCTCTCATGAACTAACCATTGGTAACTCTCTACTCATTAAAATGGCATCCACTACATTATTGTCCATCTTTGCACTTATAATGGATGGAGTACTGTCTTCCATAACAATGATGAGCAGCAGTAATTTCATTAAAGTTGCAGGGGGTCCTAAGGATTCTCCAGTTTATTTGAGATGATTTTAGATACACTACACCAGGGGTAACTAAACTCCGACCCTCCAGATGTGGTAAAATTACAAATCCCATGAGGCATTGCAAGGCTCTGACAGGCACAGACATGACTTCCAGAGTCAGATGTATGATGGTATTTGCAGTTCCACCACAGCTGGATGGCCACAGTTTAGCTACCCCTGCTTTTCACTTGACACCCTATTACAGCCCCACATTCTTTAATACCTACATGATTGTTCCACCCTCACTGAACATATGGAGTAATTCATACTAGGGACCATGGCACCATTATCCAGTGCACTCTTTCCCTCTTTATATGCCATAGAGTATGTTAAATGATCCCTCTTCACAGGTCTATATAACATCACTTGTCCCTCACCAGTACTCAGCAAGGCTCCATGAAACTCTGGCTGACCCCCCACCTTGCAAGAGCTCACCTGCTGCTTACAAGATGAGGGATGCCTAGCTCCCCACTGAGTTTCTGGGGTGCCACATCTATTGTTTTATCTTTCAGGAACTGATGATCTCTCCCACACTGAGCCAGCATACGTACTGTAACATACCTCTGTCCGTTTGTCAGAATCTCAAATGCCAACCTTGCCACACACAGCTACCAAAATTGGACACCCAGGTTCTTCCCCAAGAGGAAACCATAACGGATTCCTTTGTACGGCTTGGATGCTGGCTCAGACATCCTTTGGTAATGTACTATATACTTGTAAAGGGAACCTGTTCCATGATAGCATCTATTCTCCATGAAAATGACAGCATTTACATGCTTGGTTGTTAATGCTCCGGTGATTTCCTATTCAAGTCAGCATTTACACTGACCTTGCATCAGGCGGGGTGAGTCTGAAATGTTACTTTTCTAGTGCTTGTCTTTTTACTAATCTCTGCATGCATAAATACCAGCCTCAAATCACTGTAACCTCCACTGACATTGCTAACATTTTCCTTCTGCTAAGATGTGTGCTGTGCACTTTCCATTTTCTCAGTTACATCATTTTACCTTTTTTCTGCTTTTTATGATTCTTTCACTTTGCCGTGTCCTTCTGGTCAAGTCGCTCTTTTTAACATTTTGCTGGCTGCTATTGGTGATCTGAACCCTAGATGGAAATAAAGGAAATATCTCGAAAAACAAAAATGTAGCCACCAAATCTGAGGACTGGTAAACTACAATGTTACATTTTTGTTTTTGGGTTTAGATATGCTTTAGGTATCTAAACTAAACAATATGATGCCTGCATGTACTTATTAAATGTTTCATATAGTATTGTTTTTTCACAAGGAGTCCCAGATAAGGGTTGGGCTCAATGTTCGAGCCAAACGTGAGTTCGACTCAAACACCGCTAGTTTGTGTGTTCGCCGAACACACAAACTATCAGGGCGTTCGGCAGGCTGTTCACACGTCGAGCACCCCATAGCGCAGTCCCCCTTCTGAACCCCTAATTGGCTAAAGCCCTGGACCTGACAACAGGTCAGGTGCAAGACTTTGTCCAAACAGGGCACGGAGAACTGTGAGAGCAATGATTGGGCAAAGTCATGATGACTCTGCCCAATCATGGCTCACCTGTTACAACTGTAAACGGTTGGGTGGAGCTAGCTGTCACTGCTAGCTCCACCCAATTTTTTATATGTTGCCAACATCTGTCAAAATGCCTTTCTGCGGCGGGTGTTCGTTGCAGCAGACGGGACGATAATCGTCGTTTTTAAAAATTTCTATTTATTTTATTTTTTATGTTGTTGTCGTCAGCGTGGACAACGCTGGATGTTGTGATTGACCATGGATTACGTTGATGGATCAATATTTTTTTTTTTTAAAAAGGACTTGTCAAAAATCCTGTTGTGTTTTTTTTTCAAATAAAGGATTTCTTGATTAAAATCTGGTGTTTTTATTTATTCTTTTTTTAACCCGTTAGTGAATGGGTAGGGGTACAAGTACCCCTTACTCATTCACAAGTGGGGAGGTGCATCTGGGTGCCCTTTTATTAAAGGGCTACCCTGATGTGAATAAGCCCTCTGCTCGCACCCCCACAACCAACACCACGGGGCATGTGAGGAAAAGGCCCTTGTCCCCATTGGCACGGGGACAAGGTGCTTTTCTAGGGGCGACCCTGGAAAGGCACCCTCCCAGTGCCGAGGGAATGTGGCCTGATATTGCAGGGAGGGGGGACGCTCGCTCGTCCCCCCCCTTTCTTGCCCTGCCAGACCCGTGCTCGGTCAAGGGTGTGGTTGAGAGTTTTATGGAGAATCCCCACGTCCCCCCCCCATTTTTGTTGGTGGGGTTCAGTATTAAAATTCCTACCAGACCTTAAGGGCCTGGTATGACTTCAAGGGGGAACCCCACACACTTTTTTTTTACATGGGGTCCCTCCTAAAATTTCTACCAGACCTTAAGGGTCTGGTATGACTTTTGGGGGGAACCCCACACTTTTTTTATGGGTTCTCTTCTAACATTCTTACCAGACCTAAAGGGTCTGGTATTGTTTGGGAGGGGGAACCGCACGCTTTAAAAAAAAAAAAAGTTTTTTTCTTTAGAAATGTCCGTTTCTGTACATCGTACAGATTTGCCACTCTCCAGACAGGTTAAGGGGACCCCCCAAGCATGATATTTAAAGGAATTTTTAATTTTTATTGTTACCCTTTAAGTGATGTTTAAAATCACTGCTCCTTTAAAAACTGTATTTTTTAAAAGTTTTTTTTCCCCATTGATTGCTGTCCACCAGGGCAGTACAGAGACCCGGATACACTTTTTATGGCCATTAAATTGTATATACGGCTTCAAAATGGGGACATTTGATTTTCAAAGTTCTACCTACCTAGACTTGCATTGAGTTCGAATTCAAACTTTTCACATGTTCGAAAGTTCGAATTAAAACCGAGCACAGGGGTGTTCAGCTCATCACTAGTCCTAGATTCTGAGCTTCCCTTTCACATACTGTAGGCCTAGAACGATCAATTTGGTCTTCCAAAATCCTGAACCAGATCCTCAATGTGCAGGTTGTTGAATGAGGAGACCATTTTATCGGTTAGTGGCTAAAATAAGTTATGGGAAAAAGGTTTTCGGGGTGTGCCAGGTCTATTTGGTCGGTTTAAAGTGTATCTGTACACTGCTTTTTGGTGTCCGTTATTTCTCTGTATAAACTGTATGCCGCCATGAGCTTTGATCTACAGGGAATACAAAAGGACATGTATTTTTATATTTTATAGCATCAATGCAGTATCTGGGTGCCTTTACATGAGGATTAATGGATGGGGTCTGCTGCAAGCATATTCACTATATTTGCTCTCTACGGTGCAATAATAGATCAACTCGGAGCTAGACAAATCCCAGGAGCCATGTTTTTTATGGTCCTTAAAAATTAGAGTTGGCTCCTAACATTTTTGGGTTTTCCCTAGTGGTTTTCAGTGAATCTGGCTCCTAAAAAAGGAAATCCTGCTGGCTTCTGGATTGTACAGACTGGTTCCCTAATTCAGTATTAATTTGTCTACCCCTGGATCAAATGCACTTAATTCAGTCTATCTGGTCTACAGATATCCTATAGATATCACATGCAATGAGTAGGTAATTTACTGAACTTGAAGCAAGCAAGTAGTCTCTTACATGGGTAACCTTACGTAAGGAATAGGAACTGCCAGGTGCCAATCAAGATCAGTAATTTCACAATCTCTCCCTGCAGGGTGCTTTATTGACCCTAAAACCCAAGGGTGCTTTCAAATTTCCTACTTATAGAAATGGTAGCGCTTGTTAATTGCCACAGTCCAATTCATTACATTGCTTGTTAATGGCCTGAGTACAGTCCATTACAATTCAGCCTTTCAATAGACTGATCAGACTGCACATTGCATTACTGGAGGCACCATGGGTGTGATACAGTGTTGACTTTTCCAGATGCAACATCTGTATATTGGAGGCAGCTGGATGTTGGGGGCTACCGTAATCTCCTAAAGCAACAAATGTAAAAAGCTATTAATATATAAGTAGAAGGCTAGCTTAGAATATTTTGACCTAGTGTTCCCTGAGTTAAGAACAATGTGAGGAATGTCAGTTATACACATACATTTATGCAATTACGGGATATCATCATGTATGGTTTTTGATCTAACCACCACTTATTATCTCTGCCTGAATTTAGGCTTCCTACTTTGACATGGTGAAATTCAATGTTCTCTGTTTCTTTACAATTAACTGTTTCCAGCTATGCAAATCAAATGCAGCTCTACCTTTAGTGAAATCTCAGCTTAAGGCAACGGAATAAAGGCCTTTCTGTTCCATCTGATAACCAGCCCAGATCATACAGCTCAGCCTCAGGGGTTCATGCTTGGTAAATTCTCGAAATTATTGCAGATCCAGAAGTCTATGTCATGTCAGGACTTCTTAACCCCCCTGCGTTTGGGTTCTGTTCTCTTGGGATTATGTGTACCATTCAGCACCAGCACTGCTCTTATTTTAACAACACTTTTCAAAGAACAATTCACTTAACAAGGCATGTCCGTGATACAAACTAAATGGATGTCTGCCAGCCAAACTTATGTTACAGCTAGGAACAGGAATTCTATTGTGTACTTCAGATTTTCGAAACTGTCGGAATCTTAATATGGGATAGTAAGTATATTGGAGTTACAAAGTTTCCCCAATGAATACACATTACCTGTGTCATGGTAAGCATTTGTAATTTAGTACTAAATGTTAAAGTGAAACTCTGGGCAAACCGCTACACTCACATTTGAAATACATACAGTACATGTTTACCTACCAAGAGATTTGTAATTTTGACCAACCATTCTTGTAATACAAACATTGACTAATCCGTAAGATACTTCTCCTGCTTCGGGGTTTAATGTTTCTGCTTTCTTATTTTCCTCTTTGTTGGACGTCGCCCTAGTGTGAACAACACACATTGGAAAGATGTGTGAATGGAGCCTAACACTCTGGAAATTCACATACAGCGCATCAGGCAAGGCAGGTTTGTGATGGATACACCTCTGTAGTAAATGACTCCAGTATGGCAGCCCTAAGGTAGCCTTCACACCTCTGTTTTGGTGTGTTTAAAAAAATTGTGCTTTAATGCATTTTTAGTGCAATTTCTATCAAAATGCACTAAAGCAACTCCAAAACTGCAGCTCTTGTGGGATGTTTCTAGTGTGCAGTGGTCAGGACCTACCAAAAGTGGTGCAACGAAGGAAAACTGGTGAACTGGAAACAAGTTCATGGGTGCCCAAGGCTTATTGATGCATGTGAGGAGCGAAGGCTGGCATGTGTAATCTGATAAAAATAGAACAGCTACTGTATCTGAAATTGCTGAAAAAGTTAATGCTGGTTCTGATAGAAAGGTGTCTGAACACACACTGCATTGCAGATTGTTGCGTATGGGGCTGCGTAGCCACAGACCGGTTAGGGTGGCCATGTTTTCCATGATGGGTGTGGCCTTTTTCAGCAGGATAATGCATTCTGTCACAATGGAAAATGTTGAGTAACACAACAATGAGTTTGAGGTGTTGACTTGGCCTCCAAATTCTCCAGATCTCAACCCAATCGATCATCTATGGGACATGCTGGAAAAATAAGTCAGATCCATGGAGGCTCCAACTCACAACTTACAGGACTTAAAGGATCTGGTACTGAAGGCTTGGTGCCAGACACCACAGCATACCTTCAGCGGTCTAGTGGAGTCCATTCCTCAAAGGGTCAGGGTTTTTTTTGTTGGCAAAAGGGGGCTCTACCGCTACCTAAAATTAGGTGGGTGGTCATAATGTTATGGCTGATTGGTGTATTTCTAATGCTGGCTACACATTGATTGTGCAGTTTGATCACTTTCATTGAACCCAATCACAAAAGTGATTATTTTTAATGCTACACAAAACTCAATCT
This sequence comes from Nanorana parkeri, assembly GCF_000935625.1. Classification (NCBI taxonomy): domain Eukaryota; kingdom Metazoa; phylum Chordata; class Amphibia; order Anura; family Dicroglossidae; genus Nanorana; species Nanorana parkeri. The sequence continues at coordinate 182,743 of NW_017307238.1, read as the reverse complement.
ATTCCAGATTTGGTTAGATTTTCCAAGTTGTCCAATCAGTAACATCATGGGTTCATTGCTCAAAGGTAGCAATTCTTGATCAGTATATCTTTTGAATTAATTGATACCTGTATGGCCAGGCTTGAACTATTGTGTTAGCAGATCCTTCAAGATGACCCATTCCAGTAGATATAAAACACTGCTCATAACTAGTGATAAGCCTGGGCTTGGTGCGAACCCAGTTCGCCTGAGTTTGGTCAAGCTGGCTCAAAACTGTGACTGCCACCCTTCTCGCGGTCCAATGCATTGTGAACAGACGCATTCTCCGTCCCACAGCTATACTTCACAAAGGGGAGGGGAATGTCCCCTCCAAAACTGCTCCAACTAATTGAGAGAGACTTGCAGTCACAGTTTTGAGCGGGCTTCGGTAAACTAAGGCGAACTGGGTTTGCACCAAAGCTCATAGCCATCCCTCTGTTATTCTGAATACACTCAAAACCTGTGTTGAGAAAGAAAAATGTGGGCCGTCATTGTTGATCTCTTTCTGAAAATGCTTGTTGCTGAACCGTTGTGCAGATCACTGGCTTTAATGACAGAACAGGGGAAGGCAACTTTGGCACTAGAGCTGTGGTAAAACTACAAATTTCATCATGCCTTTTGCTTTTGGGAGTTCTGCCTGTGGCTGTTAGTCTTGTAATCCCTCATGCGACTTCTAGTTCCACAGCAATTGAGAGGTGAGGTTGTCTACTCCTGACCTAAAACAAGTATAGCAATCAAGAAAGTCCTAATCTGTATACTATATATTATGTAATATATTTAGCATTGGAGCCTGCTGAGCATTGCAACCCAGTTAAGTGAATCAGGGGTGCAATGCTCTGGCTAGTGCAGAGTGTTCCTCTAGCCCCTGTACATGCTGTGGTATGAATTTGGGTTATAGAGCTGGCGGAAGATCTCAATGGACTAAAAGGGTGGTGCTGCCTCCACACTTGTACTCCATTGAGAATAACGAGTCCCTCTGCTTCGGTGGTAGATGGAACATGTATTTTTTTTTTTTATTCACAGATCCTGTGAATGGATTTGTGAATGAATGATGTGGCTGTACAGGCAGAGCCAAAATTTCAAAAATACACAGGAGCCTGTAGGAAGAAGCACCCCGCAATTCAGGTGGGCGCATTTTATGGCAGGGGGTTATGGGTTGCAGAATGGCACTATGTTCCATGTACACCCTAAATATGAGTGTAAAATGGAACATGGTATGAAAGGTGGAATTGGCCTTTAATATTCTGAATACTCAGATGAGCATATACTGTATCTTTAAAGGGGAAAACTCCAGGCAAACAAAATATATCCACCATTGAATTGACAGTTCCAGTGTCCCACGTGCATGGCTCTTTACCATTGAGCATTTGGAATCATAAATGTTAAATACAGTTCTTTTACCCTATTTATGTTTGAAAGGGCTTCAAGCGCTTTGTATAATGATATTCAAGGTCAATAGTAGTAATTACTGTCAGGCTTCCTTGGTTCTCTGCCTTTTGTATTCTCCACTCAAGCAATTGCAACAATTGATATTTTTCAGAGCAAAATTACTTGCACCTGGCTACAGCACACAGTGCAGCTCTCGTCAAACCATCATGCGTACGTATAAACAAAACAGTTTGTGTCATACTGTGGCTGATTTTGTTGTCTTCTGCAACTCTCTGATGTTCATGCTTCTGATCTATTTGATCAGTGGTGTTTTTGAGCATCTCTTGCTTAAACATAGGAAGCTTGTTCAAATTACATAGTAGGTACCGTTGAATAAAGACACAGGTCCATTTAGTTCAATCTAGAATTAAATGTAGCTCTGCCAAAACATCAACATCGATTTGCTTTGTTTTTAGTGAATTGGGGTTTGGTTTAATCCCCATTGGGGACTTCATTGGGGACTTCAGTAGTGTTCTGTATCTCTGAGGAGTGATCACATACTGTTAGGCCTGCCAAGAAGTCCCACCCGTCCCTCCAATTTCCTGACCGGTAGTCTTGTTATCCCGGTGTCAGGTGGAGAGACAGATGGGAATCTCACAGCCTGGATATGCAGAGACCCGATGAACGAAGTGCAGGCAGAATAGGACCAGCAATACAATAATAATGAAAGGAACAACCCACAGTATGGTGTCAGCCAGGGTCAGTAGTCAGTATTTAGAATTGCGCAGTACCAAAGGAAATGGGAACTCAGCATCAGAATCCAGGCCAGGTCAGCAACAAACCAAAGGCAACAGGCCCAAAGGGTAGTCCAGAAGTAGCAGAGTCAAAGTCCAAGCCGGGTCAGCAACAAACAGAAGCACGGTACAAAAGGGTAATCCAAAGACAGGTGGAGGACAAGCAGAAGATCATAAACCAGGAATCCAATATATATCAAAGACAATCACACCCAGGATGCACTCAGGAAATCCTTGTACTTGGGCAAAGACAGGAAGGATAGGACAGTATTTATAGGTGGCAGATTAGGTCATTTCCTGCAGCTAACCAGTAGGTGGGGTGAGCCCCATACAATGCAGGTGGATAGGACAAAGGTCGGCACAAAATCAGAACCCTCCAGTGGCTCCACAAGCAAGGAAACAACCCAGACACCAAAGGTCCCCAGGATTCGATTCCAGGCAAGGACATGACACATACCACTTTTGGACCAGTCGTGGCAGATAGAACATGGCTTTTCAGCTTAGTTTCTTGTGTCACTGCTTTGTTAATTTTGCATTTATTTCTACGGGGTTAGCACAGTGGTTAGCCCTTATACCTTGAAGCAGTGGGTTCCTTAGTGTGAGAACACTTTTTGTGCTTAGCTTTCTTCCTGTAGTTGCATGTGTTACCTCTGGGTACTCCTTCTACATTCCAGAGACTTGCTGTTAGGGTTTATTGGCTTCTGTCCAACATGTGTGTGCATGTATAAAAAGCCAGCTGCAGCTTTCTAGGCACACCCTGGGAATACACTTTACTAGAGATGCACAGAAATGAAAATTTTGAAAACGAAACTGAAATGAAAAAAAATGTCAGGCTCAAACCGAAAATGTTTTTTTATTCTGTGCTCCTTACAAATGACAGCTGCCTCCTAACTTTTGAATTTTTCTCTAGTCTAGTCTTGGAGCTCAAAAAGTATCGGTACATGTACTTGTATCGAGTACTGTACTTGGTATCGGTGCATCCTTAGTTTGAAGTTTACCAAAGATCACAATATGGTCATGGTAATGGATTTCTCTATGAGGAATCTACAATGCTTGTGTGGCTTTGAAAGCCTTGAAGTGTAGTGAAAACCACAATGCCGTCATGGTAATGGATGGATATTTCTATGAGGAATCCACAGTGCTTGCATAGGTTTGAAATGCGTAACGTTGTATTGTAGATCGCAATGTGACCATGATAATGGATGGATGGGTATTTCAGTGAGGAATCCTCAGCAATGTAGAGGTTGATTCCAAGGTGTCTTAATTCAAGGGAATAGCATTTACATTTTTGGACAGTTGTGGGAAACAGGGACTGCAGATTGAAAATTAATTTATAATCACATTTAAATACAATATAGCTTTCTTTTTTCTAGCAAAAGGAGTTTTCCTCTTAAGCAAACCAGCTGCTGCCTTTTCTATCGCACAGCACTCTTGTTTTTTATGTCTGTTGAGTAGTAATAGTTGGTGCTGTTTTTCCAAGAGCAACAATACCTTTTTTTGCAGATTCTTTCACTGTGTTTTTGTTCTGCTATAAAAGAGTTGTAAATGGACAAATTCACTTGACTAATTTTATGTGGTGAGAGGAGAGAGGATTGGGAGGAGGTGGAGGTGCTTTATATGTTATTAAAACCATTGCTCATTCTGACATGACAATTGCTGACCTAAACTATGTCACGGCTTTTTCTTCAAACGTGAAAACATCTGCTAATCCTCTGTTGTGATCTCTTGTAAAGGGTGTACGATTCGGGCCAAGGCCCTGTTACACTCACCTTATTACTCCTATCAGTCACTGCAGTGGCAGGTGCTTCATCCTGCAGCTGAGAAAAGTGAGACAGGACCCAACAAATGTTACCAAGGTAGATTATGTGCTGAATTAGGTTATGATAGAGTCTCTCGAGTGATGTCCCAGTTTTTTATATTAAATCTGCGGTTTGCAGAGCGGGCGCTCTGGCCTGCTCTCCCAGTGCTATGGCCTTACTGCTAGACCGCTGAAGCCTAAATTGGCTTACCGCAGACAGTGCTGGTGATTACTAAAGGGGAATTCCAGACTGTTCTATAGGGTCTTGGCATTCAGAAAATATATAATGTTGGGGGGTTTTACGTCATTTTCAGGCCTAAAATGTGGAATATAACATGGGTGCAAAAATTGAAAAAAGGGCCTCAGTCATGAAGGGGTTAAAACAGTACAAAGGTGATAAAATGTACATCTCTTTGGAGATCTTGGAAAAATTACATATGAAAGAATGTAATGAATGAAACCTTCATTCAGAGCGATCTAACTGTGCCATCAGTGCCGGTGTTCTAGCGAAAGCTCCGACTTGTCGAGCTTTCTGTCTGGGCACCTCACATCCGGTGACTGCCAGTAGGAGATGTACAGCAGATGGAGCTAGTGCACATGGGCAGAAAATTCTTGTCGAACTATTGCCACTGTGCCTGCGCGGCTAGTGGCTCATTGGATTCTATAACCTAATACAAACTTATATTTGTCCTACGTTATAGAAGCCGATAGCCGCGCAGGCACAGTGGCAACTGTGGTTGTAGAAAGAATCATGTGACCGTGCAGGTGCTGTAACATAATATAACCTTTGACTAGGCTATAGAATCCGACGAGGCAATAGCCACTGCGCCTGCGCGGCTATCGGTTCATCGGCTTCTATAACCTAGGACAAATATAACTGTGTAGTAGATTAGGGAAGTGGATAACTGTGCAGGCACTGTGGCAATAGTTAAGACAGTTTGACAAGGATTTCCTGAGCATGCCTACTAGCACCATCTGCTGTAGATCTACAACTGGCATTCACCGGATGTGACGTCACCGGTTGGAGATGTCGACAAGTTGGAACTTTCGATAGAACACCTGTAATGATATGTGAAGATGTTGATGCTGTGTACACACTCTGATGAAAGCTAAGTGAGGACACTTCTACCTTCCTCTAGGGTGCCTCTTAATTTTTCCACACAACATTATACCTTTCCATAATGCAGGCTGGCTTCTGATGTGAAGGGAAAACATTGATGTTGAAGGCGGGGCTCTGATGTAAATGGGGGACTCTGATGTAAAAAGAGCTGCGGATGTGAAGAAGGGAACCCCATTTTTATGTTTTTGGTCAGGTCCCCTATTAAAATCTATGCCAGACTCCTATCAGGGATAAGGATCTGTTATAGATTTTAGAAGGGACCATACATCATATTTTACAAATTTACATTTACATTTTTTACATTTAAGACTGGGGAGGCTTGGGATTTACACATACGTTTTTGAGAAACGCTGATCTAACTTAATTGATCTTGGCCAACTGATGTGATCTTTAGCTTCCTTGATCAAAGGAAAAAACACAAAGGCAAATGAAGATAAATCCGAGTGCTTCAGCTTTGGTTATTGCTCTGAAAATACACTTGGGTGCCTTTATTCCAAGACCATGAGGCTGATTTAGCAGGTAAATGAGCTCATTAATTCTTTTGAAAGCCCATCTGTTGGCCAACTAAAAAAACTACGCTTGCAGTGGGCCTACCCCCGCACTGCAAGAGTTAAGTACTCGTTTTGTCTAGGGGACACTATTAAAGAAGAACTATTGGGCAACCTTTGCCCAATAGTTCTCTTCAGGGTCATGGGTGGACATATACTAATGTCCTCTGGTGACCCATAACTCAGTATATAGCGGGCTATTGCCTGCTATATGCTGAGAGCGCAGAGCCGCGCTCCAGCCGGGATGGATCCCGACAATACTGTCGAGATCGACCCTGCTGGCCTCTCTAAAGGCAGAGCCAGCTGTGCCCGCCCCCTCTTCTGTCCGTACCTCCAGTCAGCGCTGAAGAAACAGAGAGGGGAGGGGGAAATCTCTGTGGGGAGCTGTGAATGACAGTGATGAATGACCTGCTCTCTGCAGGGAGTGGATTGAGAAGTCAGCGATCAGCGGTGTGTGTTTGGTGTCTTCCCGACCAATAAAGTCAACCTGTGACAGCATCAATGTCACAGGTCGGCTTCAATCATGGGGATATTTTATTTAGGGCTATTTTACTTACCTGATTCCCACTCTCTTTGGCTCCATTTGGTCTGGTAGACTGGTCCCTGCAGCCTCTTCTCCACTTTGCTCCAAGGACCGCTGACACCATCACGTCTAATGCAGGTTCCACAGAACTGCATTAGATGTGAGGATGCCAAGGGATATTCTACCAGCTGGAGTGGAGGGGACAGAGGTGAGTGTTGACTGCCCGGAGGATCAGGTAAGTAAAATTTCTTTGCTGCAATCTCCTAGATAAAAAAATGAGCACTTAACCCTTGCAATGAGGGGGTAGCCCAACTGCAAGGGTAGTTTTTTGGTTTGCCTGTGGATGGGCTTCAAACCTAACCTTGCAACCTAATCCATAGCCCTTAATGTTATCCCAAATTAAGAAACTAACCCTGACTCTGAACGCTAGCCTTTGACCATTTTATTTCTAAGTATAACTGTATTACTTTTCTTGCATATCTTTTTACATTTTCTGCAATATTGGTCATCTTCAAGGCAGCACTGTGTTATTAGGATAATAATCTTGTAATCTAGCTGGAGATATAAACTGTATGTTGTTTGTAGAGGTGCCAGTGCTTGCTAAATAAATGCATAATAATCATGTGAACATCTTGCACAATCTGTACAGAAATATCTGCCATCTTCGACGATCAAAGCCCTGAGCCAAAATGGATTCCAAGGCTTGTTGGTCTATCGCATAAAAAGCTAATACACCTACAAATAGCAGCAACTTATTGGTTTTCAAAAATGCATTTGTGCCAAGAGGTTCATAGAAGCCCATTTGGGAAATAGTATGTTATTTCTGCTTGTATAGGAGAGATTATAAGATATAGGAGAAATCTACAAGGACACTGGTATGTGGGGATGTTAACATCCCCACATACCAGTGAATAGGGGTACCACACCACTGAATAGGGGTACCACATCTGACAGTAGGTGCAGAAAAATGAATGTCTCTGTAACAAAGTATAATTTATAAAGTCTAAGCACACTAATGTCTTTGGCAGAGAATATCTCACGGAGTATAGTGGGGTATTAACTCTTTATTAATATATTTCCCCACATGCTAGTTGACATTTTCTGCTAACAAGTGTATTGGCCTCATTCATTCTTCCAACCACATAGCTCTCAACTTATCTGCTGCACATCTGACATGGTTAAACCTACTAACCAGCTATTCAAATCTCACTGGTCGCTCTAATGCACTTCCATACGAAGGATCATGTTTACCAAGTCTTGGTCATCTATTCTAGTGCACCCATCCAAGCATTCCTCATTCTTGACCCTTCACACCCATAGCACAGACTTAACCTGCTCCCAATGGGCCTCCTACTAACAGTCATTTTTCCGGTCCACAGGAAAGCTAAACCAAATGCAACCACTTTGCCACTGCAAAGCACATTTCTATGCATTTTGCAAATCTCAAATCTCACTGGTTGCTCTAATGCACTTCCATTTCTTCTGAACAATGGCCTTGTTCAGGCCTTCCATACGAAGGATTAAGCTTACAAAGTCTTGGTCATCTATTCTAGTGCACCAATCCAAGCATTCCTCATACTCGACCCTTCACACCCATAGCACAGCCTCAACCTTCTCCCAATGGGCTTTCTACTAACAGTCATATTTCCAGTGCACAGGGAAGCTAAACCAAATGCAACCACTTCACCACTGCAAAGCACGTTTCTATGCATTTTGCATTACAGATTAAATGAACAGATAAAAAACATAATTTTATACCAGAACTGGAGAAAGCAAAATATAAGTACAACAAACTTAAGCTTGAAGCGACTCCAATATGAATCAACTCAGTAAGTGACAGGTACCCTTCAACTGCAATGTTTCAATCGTTTTAGCCCGCTTTTACACTGGCCCTTACTTTCTGTATTTTGGTATAATAAGGAAGATCCTCATTAATGCCGCAGCATGCAGAGCGAAGCACCATTCAGCAACTTCTAGTCATCTTCCCCCCGCGGACATCAAATTATCCTTTACCAGGGCTTTTTCTCAGTGGACAGGCTGTCTGCAGGTTTGCTGACTTTCCCTTTTAATGTCTTCGCTCCGTTTGGTTCACCTGTCTCTCAATATTAATCAGCTTCTGTTAGAGAAATAGAGTGCTTTTTTTTATCATCTTTTCATTCAGCCTTTGCATATTCAGGGCTCCAGAAAGGCTTTAATGAAAATACTTAAAGAGCACCTGTAGTGTTGGAGAAATAATATACTGAAATTAGGAGGCTTTGGAGAATCGATGTTAAATCTAAACTCCGGGAAAATTAAAAAGCTACGAATGGAGTGGGACTTCCCCCGGACTGCTCATTTGCTAAATGCTAGGCTACTTTCAAAAAGCGATTTTACTTGCCTTGTTCCTCAAACCTTCAGCCGACACTTCTCTTCCATCTGGTGCTCCAGGTTGTGGGCCGATCTTTGGTGCCCTCAGTTACAACGCTGGACTACTGGTCCTCCATTGTACGTGATGACTTTAGAGTGCGATCAACAGATGGAGCTCCTGAAGAGACACAGTTTGGAGGACTGGTCCAAAGGAGGGGAGGAGCCTGGGGAGTGAGGAGTAAGGTAAGAACAATACTTTTTCATGATACCCTAGGCAAAAGCAAGACTTTAACCCTGGTACAGACACAACATTAATTTACATTGCCCAGCTAGTCTTGAAAATAATTCCCAAGCACAAAACTTTGTAATACAGCCATGCTCCAAAGCTTTTCAGTCACTCGTATCTCTGTCCCACCAGTAAAGAACTGCAGAACACCTTTATTCATTATGTAGGAGCTTGTCACTTTCCTTGTGGATGAGTGCCTACATGAGTAGGGGGTGTTTCCCAGGAACATCTGTAGTCAGGGTTTTGGCCAAGGGAAGTCTAGGCTGGCTTGCTAAACATACTTTCCCTCAAATCTCTCAAGGATTAAAGTATATGTAAAGCCAACACTTTTTTCATCTTGAATAGAGTAGGGATGGTTAAAACTAGAGGTGCGTTCGCACGACCCCCTTTTCTCGCCCTAATTGCAAGATACGCCTAGATGACATGCACAGCTACACGATTTTATAATTAATGCTCAGGTAACATACTTCCAGGGGTCGTCAGTAGACTTTGATTTCTGGGTACTTTATGGTTATTCTAGCTCTTGGTACGTCCCAAGAGTACAAGCGGATTTATTGTATATCAGGTTTCTTTGTACTGATGCTTGTATTTTGTGTATTCTGTACGTGTCAAGTTAATAAACGAATTTAAAAAAAGAAAAAAAAAAAACTAGAGGTGCACCGAAATGAAAATTTTAAAACCGAAATGAAAAAAAAAATGTCAGGCCGAAACCGAAATTTTTTTTATTTTTCAAACAATTTAAAATATTTTATTTTTATTAAATATTTTTATTTTTTACTTTTAGGGGCTTCGAGGAGATATTAGGGGTCTAAACAGACCCCTGATATTTCCCTTTTAAAATAGAAAAAGAGATTTAGGACACAATCTTTTTCTCTGCAGCTCTAGTTATAAATGAACAGGAATCCTCTATACTGATTGTTCCTGTTCATTCATAGCATGTGGTGATAGTGTGTTTACCATGTCCACAATCATGAATGAACAGGAGGTGATGTAGATCACTTCCCATTCATTCATAATTGGGGCTATAGTAACAATACTATGTCCTCAATTATTTACAAACAACCAGCAATCGCTGAGTGTTTGTATTCGCTCTCCTTCCTGACACGCTGTCACAGGAGCTATGCGGGGAGGAGAGCTTGATCTGACTGCTGACTCCTACCCCTGGATCGTCGGCCAGCTTCCTGTGACAGCACTGGCCGCCGCTCTCCTCTGATCTGTGACAGGAGGCTGATTGGTGCGGGGAGGAGAGATGCTGGCCACTCACAGCGCTCTCCTCCCGCAGTGCTCAGCCGCCTGTCACAGTTTCTCTCTTCCCCGCTGGGACACAGAGCGCCTAGCGGGAGGAGAGAGAGCAGACATGCGCTGCTATATCGGCAGAAAAATTGCACTTTCAGCATTTTGCCGAAAGTGCCATTTTAGGCCGATATATGTTTTGGCGGCCGATATATCGGTGCATCCCTAGTTGAAACTGCTTATTTTTTTGGCCATCTGTGTCTCATTAGGGAAATTTCCCTTTGCTTCATATCCTGTAGACACAACAGATGCTATGATATCTTTGCAATGTAAGGGAAATCCCCACTTTCTTATAGGATCAAATGTCCGCAGTAGATTATTTCCCCTCTATCCCTGGTGGCAACTCATTATTGACCCTCACTTTCATTCCTGGTGACATGGTGATCAAGACAATTAGAGAAAGTGATCAGGACAATTACAGTGAATCTCCCCAGTTGAAGTACAGACAGCAATAGGAACCTGATGGGGTTCTAACCACTCTGTCCAAATATAGATTTCTAATATATATAATAATATTAAGAAGTAATTGTGGATTGACTTGACCACTCCAGGTTGGTCCTATATTGTCATGTTAATCAAAGCGGAACCTATTTTGTCAGTCTGCGCTTGATAATTTATGGGTGCCTATGAAAGATCGACATTGTGACGTGTCTCTTACCATTACATTACGGTTAAAGAACATCTAAACTACATCCTTACCAATACACATACTGATTTTGTATTTTTTTTACCACCTTTAAAGAGAGCTAATTAAAAGTTAAACAAATGTTGTGTAACCTTTACTGAGTTGATTTATGAAATGAAGGAATAATTTATTACGCTGCCCTCCACAAAGCTCTATGCAAACTAAACCATATTTCTTTGTCAAACTTTAAAGGTCAAATCCACTCAAAAGATTTGGGTTGAGGCGAATTTGTGTTTTTCTATACTAAACAGCATTAAAGTAACACTAAACTCAGGAGTTAAATCTTAAAAATAAATTCAGATACCTTCATTGTAGCCTATTTGTGTATCACTGGGCTGTAGATCCTCAAATCAACTCTGAATTCTTATTGACACTGTCCTCCCTTTGGAGGGTGGCTCGCTCCCATGATGGACTGCATGTTTAGTTTACTCATTTGTATTAAGATTGTAGTCCATCACAGGAGCGAGTTTGGAGCGGTGACTACTTTACAACACATACAGGGAGCATGGGAAACAAACGTAGCCACCCTCCAGAAGGAAGGACAGCGTCAGCACCAATTCAGAGATGATTTGAGGATCTACAGCCAAGTGATGCACAAATAAGGTCCAGTATTGTTAATAGTTAAAGTACTTGAATCCATTTTTAAATTTAACTCCTGAGTTTAGTGTCACATTAAAGATTTACCATAAGAACATTCAAGGGCCAGTGCATAAGGCTGCAGGGTTTGATGAGGAAGCCTAAAAAGTAGGGATGCACTGATACTGTTTTTTCCAGTATTGAGTACGAGTACCAATATTTTGGTTTCGGTACTCACCAATATCGCGTGCTTCCGCTGGCATGGAGCCGACTTCCTGGGCAATCTGATTGCCCGAGAAGCTGGCTCCATGTTGTTTGGCCGGCTTGATTGGCCTATCAGGAAGCTGGGTGGTGTGTAATGACCCGACTCACAGCTTCCTGATTGGCCGGGAAGCCGGCTCGATGTTTGGCTGGAAATCCGGCTTCCCGGCCAATCAGCATTAAGCCTGCAGTTCAGCCGTCTCTATGCCAACTGTCCGGGAAACCGGCTTCCCGGCAATCGGCATTGAGTTGGCTTCCCAACCAATCAGGAAGCTGGGAGGGGAGTCATTATTCGCCGCCCTGCTTCCTGATAGCACGGGAAGCTGGCTGCATGTTCCCCTATGGCACTGCCGGTCAGAGGAAATCTTCCTCTGTCTGGAAGTTCCGGTATCGGGGATGGTATCGGAACATTTGGACGAGTATGAATACTCACCGAAATACTTGGTATTGCAGGTGCTAGGTGCATCCCTAATAAAAAGTATATATCATGATGATGATTGAATTATTTTGTTTCTCTTTTATCCCCCTTATATACATTTTGTGATTAAATTCAGCAAAAGATCTGTAGGAGGAAAAGGGAGTAATATAGGCTGAGAAGTGTCAGAAGGCTTTTTATTGCTCAGAAAATGTGAATGTATCTCTCATTGCCCTTGTTTGGTAGTCTGTACAGTTGTAATGATATGCTTGTAAAGTATAGTGTTTGTTTCAATAGCAGATGCTAGCCTAAGTTTTTATTAAAATAATCTCTTGACACAAAGATTGGAGATTGTACAAGCGAATGTCATTATTCTTGGTGTACATGACAGCAAGAAGTCTAATTATGGTCCTGACTTTAAAAATAGCTTAAAGTGAATCGGTGCGTTTCCCAATCAGCAAAGACATTTTTGGTTAATGTATTACTCCTATCTCAATTCTTCTGTTTGTTCCCCTGATGCCTCATAAACTCTCTGGAGCAGGGTTAAAATGTCCATTGTGAGCTCCAAGTCCACCTGGCTGGAGTTAAAGCCAGGCTAAGGACTCTTCTTCTATCCCAACTTGACTGCAGTTGGGCCTGGCCACTGGTCACTCCTTGCTTCATCGTGGAGGGGAAGGTATAAAGTATTGGGTATTTCACTTGGATCTAGTGGGCAGTGGTGGAACTGAACCAACTTCTGGAAACAGAACCAACCGAAGGTAAGAAGAACCCCCTTCGCCCCTTGTGCTGGAATTTTTTTTCCACCAATTTTAGGTGGTGGCCTCTAGTTTTTGTAATGAAGTTAATTTTAAACAGTTTATCGCTAATGTTGCTACCACCATTGAACATTTTGTACATGGAGATCATATCCCCCCTTAATCTCCTCACCTTCAATGTGAACATGTTTAAATTTAGTAGCCTTGTCTCGTAGCTCTGGTCCTCCATACCCCTAATTAGTTTGGTTGCCCTCCGCTGGACTTTTTCCAACTCAAGGACATCTTTTCTTAGTACTGGTGACCAGAACTGGACCGCGTACTCCAGATGAGGTCGAACCAATGATCTATAAAGTGGCAAAATTATAGACTTGTCCCTGCAATACATCCCCTTTTTAATACAGGACAAAACCCTGCTAGCTTTGTTTACAGCAGCCGGGCACTGCAAACTACCTTTCAGTTTGT
>NW_017307238.1:100194-169430 GCF_000935625.1 Nanorana parkeri | reverse complement strand
GGGCCTATCTGCTCCTTTCTCACCTTTTTTCTGTTAATATATTGGTAGAATTTTTTGGGGTTCTTTTTACTATCTGCAGCGATATGCTTTTCGCACTCAGTTTTAGCTGCCCGGATTTCTAGTTTGCATTTTTTGTTACATTCTTTGTAGTTAAGGAACGCCAATGCCGTCTCCTCCGTCTTATATTTTATAAATGCCGCTCTCTTGTCCTTGACGTGTTGTTTTACAGTTTTATTAAACCATATTGGTTTAGTCTTTGATCTTTTATTTTTGCTCCCTAAAGGTATACACTTTGAAGTAGCAGTATGTAGTGTGTTTTTAAAACAATCCCACATCTGGTCTGTGTTTAGGTTTTGAAAAAAGTTTTCCCATTTTATTTCCCCCACTAGGTTGCGCAGCTTATCAAAGTTGGCCCTTCTGAAGTTTAGGGTTCTAGTCCTTCCAGTACACTTCCCTTTTCTGTGTTCAATATTAAAAGTAATCACATTGTGATCACTATTACCCAATGACCCCCCAATTACAATATCCTCGATTAACTCTGCATTATTAGTGACAATTAGATCTAAGATGGCATTTTTTCTGGTAGGAGTCTCCACCATCTGGTCCATGAAATTGTCGCGCAACATGTTTAGAAATCGCCCCGCCTTTGCCGAACCCGAAGTTCCATATTTGAAGGGCTAGGCTTACAGTGAGGTTAAAGGACACCTGTCAGAGAAGTAGGAGAGTTGCCTTTGCCTTGTTTTTGAAAGACTGACGTGTTTTGCCGTAAAGGCTTCATCAGAGAGGCCAATTATCTTTATTTCCCTTCATAAGGTGTCATAATTGGCATCATTATATGGGCCCCTCTGATGATGCCACAAAGACATAATGCTCAATATTTGGTTTGCTGCAAATTGTCCATAGCCATGCTGTTTCCTTGTCTCAATCACATACGTATGCTGTATCCTTGATTTACATTGATTGCAATCGCTTATGGACTTTTTGCTCCACTAATCAATGACTTGATGGGTTTTATCTGCTGGACGTTACTGTTGCATCTTACCAAGGTGAACTGCAACAATTTATTGCTTTCTGCAGTGGGGAGTGGAGTATGACTACTTATTGCTTTCCGGAGTGGTAAATATATATTTGTCTGCACTTCACTGTTGAGTTGGTGAACTTATTTCTTGAGAAGGAATCACATTTTGTATGAAGTACTTTTGCAGTACGCTTCTTGTAAGCTCAGCCTTTGTTTTTTTTTAGTCACCTATTCCTTTGATGTGTAAGACCGCATATTTCCTAGCAATCAGCTATCTGCTTATGCTGATGTTATATGCAATCATCTTACCGATCTACATTTGATTTTTGGATTATCATCAATCTAGTGATCCTGACATTTGCTTTATGTGCCATTTCAGTGCAGCTTTCTTCATGGAAAAGAACTTTGGTGACATCTGAATGTGTTTATGGCTGTACACACTGATAGTGTACATGACTATATCCTTATTAATAGGCAACATTGCCCAACACTGGATATACAACACGCAATTTAATTCTGGCTGCTTTTCATAGTGATACCTTTCGGGCATGAATGAAAGCCAGTTATTGTATGATTCACAATATGGATCAGTATTATTCTAGATGTCTAACATCAATATTAGGATGATTACATTTTTTTATGAGTCTTATCGCATTAGAAATATTGAGCAGATTATTTTGCTGGTGGAGATGGATTCACAGGATCAATATACAAAATTAAATTGTACATTTCAATATGATCATTATTGTTTTCTTTGTTTGGACAGGCTTTTGCATATGCATTGGATTAAGATTTGATGCAATGATGTATCTAAAAAATATGGGTAAACAGTTTAAAAAAAAATCAACTTTCATTTGAAATCCTAAAGGGTTTGTTCACCTTCTGAATAAGTTACTATGTGGTCAAGGAGCCCCAGTATATTAGAACTCTCCAACTTTAAAAAATAACAGCTGCTTTTGAATATCATACCTGTAGGCCATGCAGGGCACCCTGTGGGTAAGGTCACTCCCTGACAAGAACCTCTGCTGTTTGCTAACCAAAAGTATTCAGTTAAAGTAATAAATTCACCATTTCCACCAAGCACAAAATGAATACTCGAGTTCACAGCTCTTAGATGTTTTACCATAATGACTTCTCATTCAGAATACCAAGCATCATTACTGTAAGAACTATCAAAATACCACTCACCAGAAGTGTATGACCATTAACAGCACCATTTATTAGTGGATTCTTAGTATTCTCTCTTTCACTGAAAATATATCGACACAGATACACTGCTCTTCATCACATGAAGCAGTATATTTCTCTGAGGTTATCCCCATCTGATATACAAACAAAAAACAAATTAGGAGGGCTACTCCCCAAGGAACTGATGGTGGGTGGTGAAAGTAATATATAATGCAAATAATGGTGAATGTAGATAAAAACAGGTGAAAGGACTCACTGTTAGAAGGGGGCATGGGGGATCGTCTCATTGTAAAATCAGGTTGTATTCACATCATTGGAATGGTAGGTCCATCTTCTAAAATGGTACTGAAACCAATGAAATGGCATCTCGATCCAAAATGGACGGTTATGCAGAGGTAGCAGATGTGCGTTACACGAGCTCAGCTGGCCAGGCTGAGCCGTGTCGGCTGTGCGAGAAATGTTCATGCCGGTGAGCAATTGAAACCGCTATATAGTGTGGTCTATGGAAGGAAAAAAAAACCCCAAAAAAACAAACCACAGTACTGCACGGGGTCTATGGCGCGTGTTGCATCGTCCTTAAAAAAGTAAAGAGTAAACGTTCTCTGGGCGGCTACGCATTTCAAGGCTCTTCCTCTTTTTCAAGCACAGGTAGAAAGTAAAGAAAAAAAAAATTAAAAAAAATATCCCCATCTGATAGAGCACATACATAAAGGGGGGTATAAAGATAACACTCTAAAGGCTGCCATATACTCTAACAGTGTGGATGGGGGAATAACCCCCACCACCACTGTATTCTACTGTTGTCAGAATACCCAAAAAGGACAACAATTTTCTGTATGGCTCCTTGGATTTTTCTAGTTCAAGGATGTCAGTTGGAGACATGACAATCCATGGAGCGGATAAATGGTTAAAATAAAAAACACACAGATTATAAAATATTGTATTAATTGCCTACAGGTTACTATCCAGTACACCATCCAGAGCTCTACTCCAGTTGTAGTGGGTAGTTGTACTGGCTGGGAGTGACGTATTGCTTTTTAATTTCTTACATTTTAGTTTTTAGGTTTAAATATGCATTAAAGCTGAACTCCAGGCAAAGAGCTATATTCTCAGATGACTTACATATAAGGGAACTATTATTTGGGTATGCAGCACCTCTAATGAAGTGTGTTCCATGTCATGCTGATGCTGGATACTCCCCATAGGGCTGACCTTCTGGCACTGCAGGGGTTAAGAACAGCTGCTGCAACTGTGAACCATCAGCCCCAAATTGACCCCCCCCCTCCCCTCTTGCCCATTGACAGAACTTCTAGCGTTCTGTGGATGGAGGAGGCAAATTATGTCATTCATCTCCCTGTCCTCCATTCACAGAAGGATTTGCATTCTGGGAAAGAGTGCTAGGAGTTGTGTCAATGGGCAAGAGAGGAAGAAGGGGAGGTTGAGCTGCGACGATGGTTCACAGTTGGAGTTGTTCTTAACTGTTCTTAACTCCTGCAGTTCCAGAAGGTCACCCCCATGGGGAGGATCTGGCGTCCGCCATGGAAATGGACCACACTTGGACATGGATACCTTGGTGCTCCATACTAAAAAAATTATTTAATTTCAGCTTTAAAACATACATTTATAGATGTATTCATAAATACAGAGCTGAATTAATTTGTATCTTATACATAGGTCTGGAGCTTAGCTTTAATCATTGCCAGTCTAAGGAACCTTTTGATAGAAATACGTATTCACTCCAAACCCAATTACTAAATGTTTTTGCTTAAAAGCCTGTTGTGCACATAGATTTTAAGTGATTGATTCAAGGGAGCCATTTAACAAGTCGGTAGGCAAGGGAATGTTGTAAAGGCTGTGGGCAGGTATGGAATAAAAAAGACTGCTCTGGTAAATGTACCAAGTACACCATATAATAGATCTGATCAGGTTTATGCCATAAAGATTTTTACTGAAGCCCGGTAAATGAAGTTAACTTCTGATTACTCACTGTGGGTTATTACTCTGCAGATAGTTCTTAGTGTATCAGCCTGCATACATCAGCACATATTTCATTAATAAGAGCTTATTAAGTTGAGCAGTGCTGATGTGAAAGTGGACCAGAGATACTAATCAAAAACCCTCTATTAAAGCAAACTTTTCAGCAAAAAAGGAAGGTTCACCTAATGTACAGTATTTGGAGCTTCCTCCCCATCCCCAAGTAACCATGATTAAATATACTTGCCTTTCCTTTGACTTTCACCCACGCCACCTAAGAGAGGGTGACGTAACATTCCTTCTGGCAGGATCCTGGGGAATATAGAGTAGCCCAAATCTTGTGAAAAGATGCTCCTTGCACTGTGCTAGTGTCATCTCACAAGAGTTGGGCCACTCTTTTTTTCCCCTTGGGATCTCGTTGTAAGGAACATGACATCCCCCCCTGCAGTACGGTAGTTGGTTGAAAGTTAAGAATATGTATTTAGCGTTCTTATCCTACAGGTTTTTTTTATTATTTGCAGCATTTTGCATTGGGGGTGGGGGTGGGGAGGGGGGAGGGTTACACTTAATAATTAGACCTTACTGCTTGTGGAAGGTTTGCTTTAAGAAAACCAAAGTGTAGTTAACAAGGATCTGACCAGTTGCAATGCGTTCCTATTCTTTGCACATTGTAGCTATTCACACATACTACAAGTAAGGGTCTAGTCACACAAGATTCATAGTCTTTCACCCAGGATTCATATTTCCTATTAAATCCATTTAAAAAAAATGTGTGAATCTTGGATGAGTTATATGAATTTTCAGTGAACTTGTTTATAAATACTCGCCCATAGTGTTATAGTATTTTTTAATATTATGTTTATATTTTATTCTGATAAATATGAGTTATTACATTGAATATTTAATTTGACCTATTTCCTATTTTGGGGTGGGGGGAGACCACTAACAGGTGTACCCATGTATTAAATGCTTATTTGTAAAATAAAGATTTTTTATAACTAGTAAAAATAAATACAAAATGTCAGTTAAAACATATACACTTTACATTTTTAGACCATTGACCTAACATCATTATAGCTTCATTTGAAGAGATGCTATCATTTACAAAGTTTTTTTAAGCATATAAAATGTTATATTTGCATACTGTACTGCAAAGGTCACTTTGCTATATCTGCATGTCAATTTTTAAAAAGATCTGTTTGCACTGATATTATCCGACAGATCTACACAAGTGAGAGCACACAATCCTTCCTGAGCCCCCACCCTTTATTTATACTCTTGTGATCTGCTGGAACATAGTGTCACTTCAGAGCTGTCATCAATAATAAGAATAGGAACACACTGCTGTTTATGTAACTTCATTAAAGTAGGTCTGTCACTCAGATAATCTTAAAAGGAAGAGAGGGAACATGAAATATACAAAGGATGTAATGATAACTTTGGTATAAAGTACAAAGCACAACAGCACAAGCAGCCATTGCAGCAACACCAGGAAATGAGACCTGATACAAGTTAAAGCTGACTTCTCTCCCACAACTATAATTTGCAAAGCCTTTTAAGTGTATGTCAGGATGAAAATAAATGATGTGCACTTTGCAATACATGTGCATTTCCCCATGTTGTATCCTTTTAAAGGCCCTGCAAGTAAAAAAAAATGATATGCCAGAAATGTACTCGGCTCCTAAGTTGTGTGCTGACAACACACAGTCCATACAGCCCTGTGGTGGTTGCACTCTCGACCTCCCCTGCTCAGAGATTTTCAAGCTTGCAGGACAACGATCTTGGCGTCGGAAGACTGGGAATGATCACTGATTAACCCATGTTTTAACAGAAATGTGCATTGCTGTATCAATTCTAACCTTCAAAGCCCAATGCTGGAGAGAAAAACCCTTGAAGTGGGGCACCTGCATTGCAAGGGACACATGCTTGTTAGGTCTACAGGAGATGAAGAGGATTTCCTGTAGGCTCATGTGTTCTCTTCTACCCGCTGCTCTAGGATGTGGGCTGCCCCTTGGCATAATTACATACAAATTCTGCATTGTATGTGGAGGAGGCAGGTATGTAACTGTGGTCAGGAGCCACTTACAGAGCAGACCTTGCAGGTCTGGTTGCACAGATGTAGGGAGTTTGCTGGAATAAAGAATGAGGTAATACAGCTCATTCCTCTACCCCCAAGCATTGGGCTTTAGGAAATGTCTGTGACACCCGCTGCCACAACACATAGGAATATCACAGAGTTCAAAACATAGTATCTTTTTTTTACCTTAAAAAAGGTTAAAAGTATTTATGTTCTATAAATGTAACAATATTGGATTCCTCTATAAAAACATAAGTATACATCCAGACACTCTAAAATGGGTTTGAAATATTGACTATAGTTACTTTATCACTTATGTGACAGTGTCTATTTAAGCTGACAAAGGGTTAATTCATATTTTACTGTTTGGTGGTAGAATTGAATTGAATTAATGACATTTTAGTTCATATCATGTGCTCTGCAGGAGAATATTGGATAGATAACATGCTTAGAGATCTGTGTTACATTTTTCTTAGTCTCAGTGCATCTTCTGCCAGACTAAATCTGCTTTGTATTCCCTTTTGCAGGCTGGATCGGGCCCAATAGCCAGTAACTATAGCTGTACCTTGGCAGTTTATTATCATTTCATTGAAGCCAATGGACTCGCATCTGTCTGATGTGATGTAGCAAAACTTTTACTATTATACTAGTGTGCTTGCATTATTTAAAAACATGGGATGTTCTGAAATGTTCCCTTTAAATAAGCCAAGTGTCAATATTACCTTACAGTTACATAAATGTAAACGTAAGCTATAAAGCTTTGTAATAAATTTGCATTAATACCAAGGACTCATTTTCCAATTTGCATTCTTGTTGTAGCTTGAGTTTTGTCTAACTAGCTGCTTGTGTCCACCTCCCTCAAGCCACATGAATGTTCTAAAGCTACAAAAGATATTGCAGGCTAGCATTGGTCATTAATCTGGTCTGTCCACACCATGCAGTCAGATGAACTGGACTCAGTGGCAGGGGAAAATTTGTCCCCCAGGCCAGTTATAAGACGATATACTGGGCTGGTGGCCCTGAGTGAAAATAAATAATAATTTAGACAATCTGAGTGGAAAAGACAGTCCTCAAAACAGCTTGGCATTATGTCTGGTAGAGCGAAGTATTAAAGCACCAATTTCCTTTGTGAATCTACCATGTGTGGTATTGTGTAGCAATCCCACAGTAGAACTGGGGGTTGTAGTCATCCAGGACTCTCAGCCAGAGGGGCTGAGCAGTTCCAGGACACAAATTATTTTGCTGGGAAAGAACTGGCTTTGCAGTTCTCTCCAGTTTTTCTGGATTTGGCATGGGATCCTGGAACTGGGAGATTTCAAAGAGAATTGGGAGGGATAAAATCTCCATTCCTGGGTCTGTGATTTAGTAGGGGCCAGCACCTAATGATTGCACACCTCTGCACAACCCTTATGGATAATGTTCTGAGTTCCAGCTGGGACGAGGAACAGAGGTGTTCAGGAGTCTGGAGGACTCCACCCCGAATTCAGAGGGGAGCCAGGTGGCTGTGTGTGCTGGAGGCACCTGGGAGACAGCCAAGTATACTTGGAGAGCCAGTGACACACGAGGGATGTGTTTAAGAGTCACACGAAAGGTGAATTGTGGCTCTGTTATGGAAAACCCTAATGTCCAGGGACACGGACGCATGCAGTATGTGCGACAACCTGGAGCCGGTGGGACTATGTGATCTTTTCTGTTTGCTAAATACAAGCGGACCTTCTGTTATTGTTCAAGAAGCTATGTTTCTGTTCTGAAAGCAATAAAAGACTGTTCTGTTTTATGGTAAAGTGGCTTCGAGACTGGTCTTTGAGCGCTCACCATTTGTGCTAATGTCCCTAAATATCACACAAGTCATATGGCTGAATGCCAAGAGCTGCAAAGAAAGTTCATGAAAGACGTGAATAGGTGAGTCACAATAAACAAAGTCCTTTAGGAATGCCAACCTTTTACAATGCCCATCAATTAATGCAGCACCATGGCACATTTGCATTGTAGATTTTATTTCACCCACAGAAATCTTTCCTTACCTTAAAAGAGCTAGTTGGTTGTGTTTGCACCCCAGAGTAAATGTTCCCAGTCCTCTCTAGACTAGATTGCATGCATATACTGGTCTCAATGTACTAAGACACTGAGACAAAAGGTTGCTGTTTGTAATTGTTTATGCTCTGGTAATCTGTTCCAATTATCCTGACCTCAGCCTGAACTCTCATACTCATGTTCATCTACTGCCTTCTGTCCGTAATATGCCTTAGCTTGGCATCCACGATGATTTGGTACTTTTCTTGTTGTCCGTTGTTATGTGTGGACTACATATGAATGAGTCTCACGCAGGGGCGGACTGGGCCAGGGGGCAGGGTGGCAATTGGCCCTCGGGCCTCTCTGCTGCCTTTAAAAACGGCCCCTGCCCGCGGCCGTCAGGGGGCCCGTCACTGGCACCCGCTAAAAGAATCCTCCGGCCGCCCTGTCCCACCCGCCTGCATTCACGCTCCAAACGCCGCACCTCCTCCCCGCCTCACGCTTGCCGCTTTTAGAACCACCCGCCTGCATCCACGCTCCACATTCCGCACCTCCTCACACTTGCCGCTGCATGACCCGCCCGCCTGCATCCACGCTCCACACGCTGCAGCTCCTCCCTGCCTTACGCTTGCCGCTTCTAGATCCACCCGCCTGCATTAACGCTCCAAATGCTGCACCTCCTCCCCGCCTCACGCTTGCCGCTTCTAGACCGCTCGCCTGCATCCCGCTCCACACGCCACACCTCCTCCCTGCCTCACACTCACCGCCCGCCTACATCCATGATCGGCACAGGGACGCGGGGAGAAGAAGAAGTAAAGAGGAGCAGGCTGGGGGGATGACAGCCGCCGACAGACAGGCCCGATCTCAGAAGCAAGTTGCTGCAAGACTGGTCAGGTAAGCCTGCACTCCCACCCACACACGGTGCTCTATAATGTATTGCTGGGATTTGTATTCCTCTATAGCTGATGGTACATTGTGCTGTATATTATACATGGGAATACAAATCCCAGCAATTCATTATACACTGTATGTATAATGTACTATTGCTGGGATTTGTTGTACTCCTCTATAGCTGCTGGTATTCTGCATTGCACTGTATAGAGGACTACAAATCCCAGCAATAATATATTATACCGCGCAATGCAGAATACCGCCAGCTATGGAGGACTACAACAAATCTCAGCAATAGTACGTTATACAGTGCCAGCTATAATGTACTATTGCTGGAGGTATTCTGCATTGCGCTGTATAATGTATTGCTGGGATTTGTAGTCCTCTATAGGCTGTGCCATTCTGCATTGATTGCTGTATAAATTTTACACTTTCCAATTCACTATATTGCACACCACCCTTTTTTTTTTTTCTTCCACCGCTCCAAGCTTACTCCTGTGATGGACTACAATATCAATACAAACTAGTAGTCCATCACTGGAGCCATTTTTTTTTATCCCGATTAACCGGTTAATTGAACTTAATAATCTGCTAACGAATCGATTTTGAAAATAATCGTTAGCTGCAGCTCTAGATAAAGGGTCACCCTACACCAGGGATCCCCCACTAACCACCAGGGAGCCCGCACTGGCCACAGTGGAGCCCCCGCTTCCCACCTGGGAGCTACCACAGAGCCACCACTGATTATTAGGGAGCCCCCACAGATCCCGCACTGACCACCTGACGGTCCGCATTGGCCACCTGAGAGCCTAATTAGGGAGCCGCCTCTGCTGCACCCACACGCACCCGTGAAACTCTCTGGACCCCTGGTGAGAGCCCGCACAACCCTCCTGAGACCCTGGAGACATCAGGCAGAGAACCCAGAGCAACAGAGTATGTAGCTTCATATTATTCTGCATTGCTGTAATATGTATTGCTGAGATTTGTAGTTCTCTATAGCTGATGCAGTTCTGCATTGCTGTATAATGGTATTGCCGGGTAATTGTAGTTCTGTATAGCTGTTGGTAGTCATTATTGCTGGTATTTATAGTCCTCTATAGCTGATGGTATATTACAATGTGCTGTAATATGTATTGCTGAGATTTGTAGTTCTCTATAGCTGATACAGTTCTGCATTGTTGTGTAATGTATTGCTTGGAATTGTAGTTCTCTATAGCCAATGCCATTCTGCAATGCTGTACAATGTATTTCTGAGATGTATAGTCCTCTACAGCTGGTGGTATTATTCTACATTGCTGTATAATGTGTTGCTGAGATTTGTAGTCCCTCTACAGCTTGGAGTTAGTGGCAGAACTACCAGGGTCGCAGCAGTCGTACACGCGCACAGCACTGACGAGGCATCCGTCCACTACCAGTGTGCTATAATTTTCCTCAACCCATTAATTTCTCTACCGCGTCACTTCCAGGTGTGCATGTCATGAAGAAAGGGGGTCATGAAAACCATGAGAGCACCATCTCCTAGCCAGTCACCCCTTTCATGGACTTACTAGGAGTCCTCACATCTCCCGACCATTCACACTACTGTTACATGGATGGCAAAAGTGGCAGACGGGCGGGGAGAATGCGGGGAAGAGGCAGAGCGGGAGGGGGGCCAAGTTGCTGCACCATGGGCCTCTGGGTTGTACTTGCCCCCTGGGCTAAAAGTTGCCAGTCAGCCCCTGGTCTCACACAAGAAACCCATGCTGTGATACTTGGGCACCTACATCCATCACTGGTGAGAAAGAAGTGCTACTCTGATCAATGACTAAATCTGTCCTAAAACATTTGTGTCTCACCAGCTGTCCAGATTCTTGGGAAGCAAAGGGGAAGGTCTGTGACTGCCCATAATCCATTCAGTCTTGGGGTAATTACATGGATTAAGAGAATGAAAACTACATGAACTAGCATATTTTTACTATCAAGAAGGGATAGAATAAATCTGTAGGTAAGCAGAAATAAGGCAAAAATCCTTATGAAAAATACAGTAATTTATTTCAACCCGTCAGAATTTGTATTTCAGTAATCTGACTTCAGTTAAGAAAAAAGGATTCTTGCACCTTGTATGTTATGCTTACTCCATGCACTGCTTAAGGCCCACACTGAGCGATTTATCGCGCGGTAATTCCCGCGATATCGCGGCTATTTACCGCGCGATATCGCTCTCCAATGCAAGGCAATGGGGCAAAGGGTCCTGCTGTCGCCGGTCGTGCGTCGCTACAGCAGGACCCTTTTTGGAGCGGATTTTGCCGCGATTCCATTCTTTGCAATGCAAGCATTTGCGCGATATCGCGCAAAATGCAAATCGCGCAGTGTGAATGGGGCCTAAAATAAGCCGAGACTGTACAAACCTATATAGCTTTCTAACGTATATAAATCTTGCTCTGAACATGGCAGTTTTAGCTCCCTGTGCTGAGATTTCCTGAGTACCGACACATGCAGATCCACAACCAAAAATAGCAAAGTAAAATCAATCTCCTCTGGCCAATTATCTGGTAGGCAGCTTGGTGTCCACTTAATGAACCATTGGGAGGGGGGAGTTCGATCTGCCAGCAAAACTGTGTCTCTAATCTCAGTTAGTGCACAGTGTGTGTGTGTGAAAGTGTATGTACATAGTTTCTAACATTTATAAAGACTTGTGATAATTTTGCTAATTTTCCACACTGTAGCCTTATGCACAATATTGTCTTGCGGAAGTATAGCCTAGTCTAGGACCTATTATTAAATGTTTATTACATTAAATTTTTTAAGAAAACCTGATGGGACTCCAGGATTACAGAATAGTAATGATCTAAGTAAAAGTTCAATATTCTTGTGATTAAAAATTCCCCACAGCGCTTTCAAAAAATATCCCTCTCCCCTGATGTGAGAACAGCACTTAGAAAGCCAGGTTGGTGATGAAAAGGTGCCATTGGCTTAATGAAGGCCAATATGCCATGGCTGTGGTGGTTCTTTATAAAGGAGGCAGCTATCCTCGCAGGGGTCTCTTAAACATGTTTAAACCCTTGGGAAGCCACAGTATGTCGGTTTAAAAAAGTCAGACACTGCTTGGCAGTTGTTGTTTTATGTATATGGACACCAGGTCCTTATCCCTGCTAGGAAAGGACTTGATGTATAGTGATAGGCAGGATAGGATTTATTTTTATGTGTTCTGTTTTATTGCTGTGGACAAGTTGGCTATAATATTTTATGCTGGAAATGCTGTTTATGGTTTTCTGATACTGAAAGTACAATAAAGCTAGTTGTGGTCAGTTTGAAATCTGTCCTGCTGTGAGGACTCTCGTTTATATGTACAAAAGACCCCCATTTAAAGCTGTCCATACACCTATCGATTATCATTAGATTTTTTTTGTGCCATCATCAAACCCTCATTCGATTTCTGCTCGAAGACCCCATCATGCACGACCAATTTCGATCGATCGAGAGGGCGGATTTTCGTTTGCGCATGTGCATTGTTCAATGTGCATTGCAATCAAGCTTGATTTCTGAATGATAATCTATAGGTGTATGGCCACCTTTAGACTGCCCACCCCAAGAGACAGCAAAAGCAAGGCTGCTGTCATCACAGTAGCTTGGAAATGTTATTTTGGGTACTGTTGACGGATTTATAAACATTTTTCTTTGTGTGTGTGTATTTTATGTATGTATGTATGTATATATGTGTGTGTGTGTGTGTGTATATATATAGATATCTATATATATCCACACATGGATATAGATAGATATAGATATAAACCTTTTGTTTATTTTTTTTCTACTTCTTTTCTTATTCTTTCTAGACCTTGCAACCTAAAACATGTCACCCCTGTCACCCCTGACATGTCTTGCCATCTTGTCTGATGCTACTGAAATCAGGCAGCTGCACTGTGATAATACCTTCTGGGTAACTGAATCCAAACTTCCATTACACATGCTCCTCACCTAACTGAGTTCTGTTTCTTTGACTAGGTCTTTAAGCGAATTGGTCGCTAAGTGAGGAATAGTAACCAGGTCTAATATACAGTGTGCATACAATACCAGTCCGAATGGTCAATTACTTAGGTTTGCACACTGTAAATACTGGAGATCCACTGAAATTTCAGCCAAATTGGTACTTTAAGCAAAATGCCAAAAATTCACTGCATCCCTAGCTTCTCTTCTCCCCCCTGGGTGCTGGTCTGTGTCCCCTCCAATGCCCACTTCTCTTCCCTGTCTGTTAGCACCCAGCAGGGAGGAGAGATGCTTTCAGGAGGCTGAGTCAGCTGTCACAGGAGGCCAAGCTCTCCTCCTGCACCACCCAGCTCAGCCTCCTGCGACAGGCGAGTCAGGATGCCGAGTGGAGCTGGAGGAGAAAGCTGTCAGCTGTTACAGGAGTCCGAGCTCTCCTCCCACACCACCCAGCTCGGCCTCCGGTGACTGGAGATGATGGGTGAAGAGCGTAGTACAGGACTGATCGCTGAGTGTTGGTCAATAACTGAGGACATAGTATGCTTACCGTGTCCCCAATTATGAACGAACAGGAAGTGCTATACATGACTTCTGTTCATTCATGATTGTGGACATATTAACTCATACTGTCTCCACAGTTTATGAATGGACAGGAGCATGCAGTATAGAGGCTTCCTGTTCATTCATTACAGGGGCTGCGGAAAAAGAGATTTAGGACTCTGTGTTCTCAATCTCTTTTCTATTTTAAAAGGAAAATATCAGGGGTCTAAACATATACCCCAAAGCTCCTGACGGTAAAGTAAAGTAAAAAATAGAAAAAGAAATACAAATAAAATAATTAGAAAATGTAAAAAATATATATATATTTTCGGTTTCGGTCTAGTAAAAACTCAATTTCAGTGCATCCCTAGTAAATACCCAAGTTCTTATTCTGGTTGTAAGACTGTATGGTTGTTAAACATGTAGGTCATTAAGTGAGGAGTAGCTGTGCTGTTACCAAAGCACATGGTGTGTCACATCTACCAGTTGAACTCTGCCCCAGCCGATATACCAATGTTAAATTGTTATGGTAAAGGCTTGACAGTATTTTTTGTTTGACTTGCATGTTCTTACATACTTTCTGCTCTATTTTCATAGTGTTGCATAGTTCATATTTCAACAGATTTGAAGATCCTCCCTCTATTGGCTATCTATATACAGAATTCAGAGCTGCACCACAGTTTAAAGAAATTCCTGTGGGATGTAGCTTGGATATTCATTCAAACAGCGTATATTATTTACTAATGATTAAACTGATGTCGTTGTTTTCTTATGACAGTCAAATGCCACCTCAAGTTCTAAAGGGTGCCCATACATACAGTATGTGCCGCTGTCGGCACCCTTTTGGTCGGCATCCCTCGATCAGATGATCGAAGGAGCCAGACAGAAAATCTTCTTACGACCAGCTCATTGGCTGACGACTCTGTTTGGGTATTTTGACAGAAAACAATGCAAACAGCGGAATTCGATCGACACACTAGTACTGTTGATAGAGACAATTGGCTCAATTTTTTTCATTTAGCCCCCGAGTTCAACGAGAAAAATAGCGCAGTGTAGGGTCCGCTTAACAGTTATCAAAATCTGTCAATTATAATAATACAAAATATTACCAACAATCTCTTTACAATCCTATTCTTTACACCCTATGGTATCATTGAAAGGGCAACATTGATTTCCAATGTTTTTCACAGAGTAATGTCCACTTTATCAGGATAAATTATTAGAAATAAGTGCCCAAAATCTGTCAAGTGACATATGGTCACTAACAAAGCTAAATATAAACAAGAATTACACAAAGTACATGTCCCAAAAAATATCGTATAACAATTCTTCTGAATAGAGTATGTTATGCACTTATAGTTGTGCAGTTAAAGATGTAATCAATATCCTTGTCCCATCTTTTGTTAAGTGTTGTGTGTTTATTTATTAATTTACTTTTTTACTGTATTTGGTGAATGAGTAAGGTTAACAACTACCCCTTATTCATTCACGAGGGGGGGGTGGAATCTTGGTGCTCCCGTTATGAAAGGGGTTACCCAGATACAGATAAGCCCCCCTGCCCGCAGACCCCCACCACCCTGGCCTTATCAACATAGGAACAAGGTGCTTTTCCGGGGGATCCCCCTTGCAAAGCATCCTCCCCATGTTGAGGGCATGAGGCCTCGTATGGTGCAGGGGGTGGGCGCACAATCGTCCCCCCTCCCTTTCCTGGGATTTATTTTTTTTGTCCAACACCTTAAAGTTAATTCCTGAAATTTCGGATGCATTTCGAAATTTTTGGTTCCGCAAAATTCGTATTCGTTTAAATTAGGGATGCACCGATATATCGGCCGCCGGAACATGTCGGGCAAAAATGGCACTTTTGGCTAAATGCAGAAAGTGCCATTTTCCTGCCGATACACCGGCACATCCCTGCTTTCTCCCCCCCACCCGCTGGGCGCTGCTCTATGTCCCAGTGGGGAGGGAGAAAGTGTGACAGCCGGCCAAGCGCTGCAGGAGGAGAGCGCTGTGAACGGCTGGCGTCTCTCCTCCCACACCGCTCAGCCTCCTATCACAGTCCAGCAGAGCGGTGTGGGCGGAGACAGCCAGTGCTGTCACAGCAGGCTGAGCTCTCCTCCCCACACCGCTCGTTCAGCCTCCTGTGACAGCGTGTCAGAGAGGAGAGCAAGGTACAAACACTCAGTGATCAATGATTGCTGAGTGTTTGTACATAATTGAGGACATGGTATGTTAACTATATCCTCAATTATGAATGAATGGGAAGTGATCTACATCCCCTCCTGTTTATTCATAGTTGTAGTTATAGTAAACACACTATATTCTCAAGTTATCAATGAACAGGAACACTCATAGAGGATTCCTGTTCATTGATAACAGGGGATACCGAAAAAGAGATTGAGGACTATGTGCCCTCAATCTCTTAAAAGCCCCTAAAAGTAAAGAATAAAAATATTTTAATAAAAAATTAATCAATAAAGAAAAATACATCTAAAAAAATGTAAAACATTTATAAAAAATAAAATCTTGAAAAATTTGAAAAAATTACAATAAAAATTTTTTTCGGTTTCGGCGCCTGACAATTTTTTTATTTCGGTTTTGTTTCTGTTTTGAAATTTCCTTTTGCATTTGCATTTGCAAATTTGCATTTTGGTGCACCTCTAGTTTAAATTCATTATTTTTTCCATTCATAAATTTGGATGCATTCGGACATCCGAATATGCCGCTATTCGGCCGAATTTCAATTCTTGCATGTCTAATCTTAAAGAAACTTACCTGTGTAATGTACAGGCATTGAGATTAGAGGAGCAATAAAGCACAGTCACTGTGCAGCACTACTAAGTAGGAAGCCAGAGACTGCATGTGTAATGAGCATTAATGGCTAATTTCATGTACAAAAATTATTTAGAAAAATGTCAATGCTTAGCAAAGATACACAAACAACATTTTTTTGATGTATGAGAATCACTTATTGATTCCTTACCAAATATTACAAAATGAAAACTTGTGCAATCTTTCATCTTGAATCCGTGGTATTTTAAGAGGATGATCTCCAATGACTCTCTAATAATTATAGCCAAATAGGAGATGGACCTAATCCCTTTATTTTTCTTTTTTTCAAGGTCAGTTGCTGCAAAATGTCATTTTTCTTTTTCTTTCTTTGTTCCTTCTCTGCTCTTGCACTCATCGAGGTAGAAAACTTGGATTGTAGAAACACTATATTGCCAAAAGTATTGGGACGCCTGCCGTTACACGCACATGAATTTTAATGGCATCCCAGTCTTAGTCCTTAGGGTTCAATATTGAGTTGGACCACCCTTTGCAGCTATAACAGCTTCAACTCTTCTGGGAAGGCGTCCACAAGGTTTAGGAATGTGTCTATGGGAATGTTGGACCATTTGTGAAGTCAGGTACTGATGTTGGAGGAGAAGGCCTGGCTCGCAGTCTCCGCTCTAATTCATCCCAAAGGTGTTCTGTCGGTTTGAGGCCAGAACTCTGTGCAGGCCAGTCAAATTCCTCTACCTCAAACTCGCTCATCCATATCTTTATGGATCTTGCTTTGTGCACTGGTGCACAGTCATGTTGGAACAGGAAGGGGCCATCCCCAAACTGTTCCACAAAGTTGGGAGCATGACATTGTCCAAAATGACTTGGTATGCTGATGCCTTAAGAGTTCCCTTCACTGGAACCAAGGGGCCGAGCCCAACCCCTGAAAAACAACCCCACACCATAATCCCCCCTCGACCAAACTTTACACTTGGTACAATGCAGTCAGGCAAGTACCGTTCTCCTTGCAACCGCCAAACCCAGACACGGCCATCGGATTTCCAGACAGAGAAGCGTGATTCGTCACTCCAGAGAACACGTCTCCACTCTAGAGTCCAGTCGCGGCGTGCTTTACACCACTGCATCCAACGCTTTGCATTGTACTTGGTGATGTAAGGCTTGGATGCAGCTGCTCAGCCATGGAAACCCATCCCATGAAGCTCTCTACGCACTGTTGTTGTTGCAATCTGAAGGCTACGTGAAATATGGAGGTCTGTAGCTATTGACTCTGCAGACAGTTGGCGACTTCTGCGCACTGTGCTCTTCAGCATGCACTGACCCCACTCTGTCATTTTATGTGGCCTACCACTTCGTGGCTGAGTTGCTGTTGTTCCCAGTTGCTTCCATTTTGTTATAACACCACTAACAGTTGACCGTGAAATATTTAGTAGCAAGGACATTTCACGGAACACCTGAATCCAATGATTTGGAGGGGTGTCCCAATACAATTGGCAATATAGTGTATATGTTGTATACTTTAATATGTTATTCTTTGTGAATTTGTTTTGGTTTTTATATTGATTTTGGTCTTTTGAATAAAAAAAGGTAAAAAAATTGTTAAAACATTTACACATTCACACTTGCATCTAAAAACACTGTGGAGTAAGTATTCAGGGTTTAGGAAGACAAAAAAAATGCATGAAAATTAAGAGGGAATTTGCGTTTTCCCTTTACAGAGGACAAACCTGTTTAACAGGGCATTTCTTCTAATATTGATTCCACTCATACACGCATCTAAAAAAAACATTAAGAATACTAATGATTGCCTTTAATTGTTCCTATGTTCCACGTTCTAAAGTGACAGCCAGTGGAAAGGATTATTTTTATGTCTCTTAAACCCGCAAGGTGACATTGTCACACATGAAATAGCAGTAATTCTTCCTGTAATGCTGTAAATGGTTGAACCAGAAAAATAGATATTACTCCAGATACCAGGGTGACTCAGTCTGTTAGAATAATATGAACTCCTATGTTATATTATCATTCATTTGGAAAATTGGGACTTAATAAATCAGCAGAAAATACAGGATAATGTGTAATTTGCTCTAACCATTTTATACCCTTTTGTGCTGATAGCATGTGTATGGATCCCTTGGCTTTCCATTTTTAATGGTTATCTACTTGGATGCCATGAAGCCAGCAAGGAAGATAGGCCATTCCGGGACCACATCAGTGCTTGTGTATGAGCATTGCTGCTGTCACCTGAATGCTCCTAAAACGTGGGTTTGTTGGATATTCACAGCTGCAGTGTAATAATTTTTTTCATTTCTCATTTCATTCTTCTTCTCATTTCTTATTCTCTGTTTATCAACTTGGCTCCAAAACTCCCAATACATTAACTATCCCCTCTGGGAGATCAGCATTGGTAGTTTTCGGTGCAGAAATCCTGGCGCAGAAGTCTGCTATACCTTTAAGATATCTTTGCCCTGGGCACTGGACGACCTTGTCCTGGCACTGACCTTAAAGGAGAACTATGAGGTTAGTGCTTTTCACTCACCTCATAGTTCTAGCCGACCTGTGACAATGAGACTGTCACAGGTCGGCTCAGTAGATCGGGAAGTGAGCGAACACATACCGGCGTTCGCTCACCTCTCGATCCTGTCACGGCTCTCTGCCGTGACAGGGGAGGGGCTGGATTCCCCCCTCCCCGCTCCGATCCGCCAGCGCTGACTGGCGGAACGGACGGGGAGGGGGCGGGTACAGCTGGCTCTGCCTCTAGATAGGCAGAGCCAGCTGTCACTCACGCAGCTGGGCGGATCCAGACATAATTGTCGGGATCCGCTTCAGCTGTGGCGCCTCAGTATACCGTGAGCTGTAGCTCGCGGTATACTGAGCTTAGAGTGACGGGAGGACGCTGGTTTGTGTCCTCCCGTTACCCTAAGGAGAACTATGGGGAAAAGCCCTAACCCTATAGTTTTCCTTTAACTAGAACCCTCCCTGTAACCCCAATTGGTGCTGACACTGTTCTTCCTTCTGGAGGGGGGCTTACTTTTGTTCCCCATGGTTCTTGTCTTTGTTGTAAAGTAGTCAGAGGAAGGGGAACATGGAGCCAACTTCCAGTGCGGTTTTCCACGTGGATCTAGTTGCGCAAAAATTTGGAAAACACAATTTCAATGTAAGTTAGTGTTGACTGTTCACACGTTAGTGGTGCGTTGTACGAAAAGATGCAGGAACTATTTTTAGATGGATGTCCCATATGCATCTCTTTGCAGGGAGAAACAGGTTTTGAAAAGCAAAAACGCACAGAAAAAAATGCAAGATACACGCAAAAATGCATGAAACTGAAAATGCTTGGGTGTGAACCAGGACTCGGAGATTTGAGGATCTACAGATGAGTTTTGCACTATTAATCTCCAGTATTGTTAATAGTTAGGGTACTTGAAGGCATTTTTAAGACTTAGCTACGGAGTTTAGTATCACTTTAAGCTCTACTATGCCCCATATCCTCTGCTTGAGGAGCTATCCTCTATAAACTAAAAGTGGTAAAGTCCCTGATCCACAAAGTCCTCCTTTCCCCACATATTAGGTCCCGCTCTGCTCTACTCAGATCTCCGCTGCATACAGTAGGTTTAAGAATAGTTCTATAAATCTTAATTTTAGATTTCTGTGACAAAAACCTTGATGTCTTCAGTGAGTGATATTATCTCGCTACAACATCCCCTCTTGCTTTTTTTTCTTGGGATGCATTGTCTGCATTTATCATACAGCCCAGGAAGTAGAATGATTTTACTCTTTCTTATCTAATCTCTGCAGAATATATTTCCTATTTCCATTCTTTGTGATGATCGTGTACATCGCCTTCCTTGAAATTACCCTCTTGTCTTTTCTTTCATATCTTTTTACTTAGAAAGTCCCGATTTCTTTCCATTAGTACAATTTCACTGGCATATGCTATCCACTGTAGTTAAAGACCTCATAGAACCAAATTTCCGATGGCATTTTAATTCTCTCTAAAATTTCCCTAAGGACCCAATCACACCAGAAGGGCTATGACTGTGCTGGCTGCTCTTTCCAGCCCTAATGCATAAATAAGGCAATTTGCCTTGTTTTAAGGGCTGGTGTACACCTAGGCGACACCTCACCGCGTGGCAATCGTGCATGATTACACGCGGATTGTTGCGCAGTCAGGAGTCGCCTAGGTGTGCACCGATCACGCTGTGGGTGCCATTATTTTCTAATATGATAGCGGCTAACTGGTATCGCAAAAAAAAGGTACATGTACCTTTTTTCTGCGATTGCCGTGCGTATGTTACCCCATTCGCAGCCTGCATTCTGCAGGACCATGCGATCCCGGACCGCGTAGGTCTGCACCGGTCCTTAATGGTCACAGTTCATGAAACTGTGTACTGTACAGCCTTGTTGCACTGCACTATGCCAATAGAATGTAAAACTCCGGGTTGCAGTGGGGCTAATAGCAAAGTTATACCCACCCGATCCTCCGAGCGGGTCAGCTGTTACAGAGCTCCCTCCTGTCTGTCTTCATCTGCACTGCATCGATGATATGTCCCTTGGCGTCCTTCTATCCTATACACTGTATATACAATGTGATGGCTCATGGACCTTAGACCGCTGCAACCGAGGGGGAGAGAAGCTCCAGGGATCATTCTAAGGCCAATCTGGCTTGGAGGATCAGGTAAGTATAACTTTTTTAGTTTTGACCCTAGGCAAACACGAGTAATTAACCCTGGCAGTGCAGGAGTAGCCCCACTGCAAGGGTTAATACAATTATTACTTGGAGTACTGCTTTAATGAAATGCGAATGCCACGATCAACGCATGAGCACTGTGCCTGTCAATGCACACCAGCAGCTGTGCATTAAGTGCAGCTTGTTGGGGAGAATGGGCCACTAGTCAATGTGAACACTTTAAAGGGGCTATATAGAGTTTCTTTGTATGTTTCCTGTTTTTATTTCGCAAACCGTTTTAATGAGGCAAGCATGAAATCTGGCATACAAGTATTTCACATGTACCACATGCAGCCAGCAGAGGGCACACCTCTATGATAGTTGATAATTACCATTTGTAACCAGCAGGTGGCGGGCTCCTAGAACAGTGGCTTCCAAAGACACATAAAACAAGTACTGTTATGCACTAGAGATGAAGGACTTGGGAGATCAGATTATACACAGCACATAAATAACTCAAAGAAGGCACACACTGCCTTCCTTCCTCCCTAGTAGAGATAATGCTGTCTGCCTTAGGGCACATGCACACCACCTGTACCAATTATGTTATTTGGAAAAAAAATTACATTGATTTAAAATTTTTTTTTATAAAAATGTAAAAATAAATACTATTAAATAAAAAAATAAAAAGGTGATTAAAAATAAAAAAATAAGAACATTCAATACTGTAATGTGCGCCTTACTGTAATCCATGGTTGTTTCCCTTCTCTTTGCTGCTCTTCCTTTTAAATCTGTATCTGTTCTCATGCTGGGCAGAACTTCTGTTTTGCAGCAGACTGCCTTGTCTCTGGAATGGATACACGGTGTTTGTGTATCCGTTTGTATAGGCTTATAACCTGAGCCAGCACAAAAGGAAGAGCAGCAAAGAGAAGGGAAACAACCATGGATTACAGTAAGGCACACATTACAGTATTGGTTTATGTTAAAAAATCTGAGGGTTTAATGTCACTTTAAGCTCTTGCTGTCTCCGAATTTAAAAGCAGACTTTGCAAACTTTGTCATTGATGCACCCCTTAATAAATGTTTATTTATTAGACATGTTGGGGCACGCACACATCATGTAGTTGACGGTCACTAACACATTTCGGAGCTGCAATTCATCTGGGTTGTCAGTGTTACCGCCCATATACATTATGTGCATTTTC
Source organism: Nanorana parkeri (assembly GCF_000935625.1). Lineage (NCBI taxonomy): Eukaryota > Metazoa > Chordata > Amphibia > Anura > Dicroglossidae > Nanorana > Nanorana parkeri. The sequence goes on along the minus strand of NW_017307238.1, from coordinate 147,114 downwards.
TTGGTTGGATAGTGCGCTGTGCTTACAGTTCACCTGCTCTGGGTCAGTACACCTGGAATTGAGCTGTAAAAAGACTAGGACACCAGTTTGCCCCTCTTCATTAAATATCATGGTTTTAGGTGCACTGATGCTTTCTATTTGTCTGCCCTAAGCTCAGTTTTAGCCCAGTTTTGAGCTAATTTTTGTGTGTGTGTTGAATAGGTTGGAGAAGAGTAAAGCACGCTCTTAGGCTTTAAAGCCCACACGTGGGCAAACAAAGAATAAGTAGCCCCACTGGAAGGGTTAAGTGCTTCTTTTTGTCTTTGGGCTGGAGTGAAGCTGATATACTTACCTAGAGAAACATACACCATACTAGCACACACAGGGATTGCTCCATAGGAGCCTGCAAGGGAAAGGAGACACTCTAAATCAGGATATCAGGGCCAGTGCTTGGGGACCTGCAGATTCTGCAGGAAGCTAAAACTTTTAAATGAACGAGCAGCATTCGTTCAAAATGATTTTATCAGCATTTGAAAGAGCTTAAAACCCTTTTGACTAGTGGTCGACTGATTTTTTCAGAACTGATACTGATTTTTTGGGCCACATTTCAGGCCGATTACCGATATAGGGTGCCAGTATTCTGTGTACATCTGGCTGCAGAATCTTGTGCCGGCAGATAAACACCTAGCCCGGTGACCGTACAAGGCAAGAATTCACAGCTGGCAGCTGAATGTAAACAGCAGGCAGTGGGCCTCATATTGGTCCACTTCTACAAATAATGACGGTGAAGGGGACCCTCCCTCCCTACGGCCCCCACACCCCCTTTTCCACGTGGCCCCATTCATCTGCCAGTGGCTAGATTCTGTAGCCAGCAGCTGAATGTAAAGAGCAGGCAGTGGGCAGGAACAATAGCCAGCCTGCTATCGGCCATTACAAATTGCAACAGCCAATAGCGGGCTCACTATTGCACCCATTCACTACCTGCTGTTAATCAGCAGAGAAGTGTACCTGGGGGGCGGAGCAGAGGCTCCCCTTCACTGTCGACACTTATCTGTAACATTAGTAAATTTGTGAATATCGGTAGGTTGACCCCTAGTTTTGACTTTAATATCACTTTAAGAAGCCTAAGATGAAAAAGTCCCAGAAATGCATCTGGATAATTAGAGAACTTATAGAATTCCCATCCCCCTCTCCATGCCATTGTCTCTCTGTTTTTCCGCAAAAGCCTTCACAGAGCTTGCAGTCAAGTTATAGGCATACCCTGTCAGTATTGGTAAGAAATGCAAACACAAGGGGGGTAATGCACATTTAATTTTCCTTACATAACAACTGAGCCTGATCAGATGGTAATAGTGAAAGCGGACTCTCCCACTAGGTAGTCATTGTTGGAAAGTATAGCCAAGGCCTAGCTCAAAAGCGCTGGAACGGAGCAAGGTAAGGATCTGCTATAAAGTCTGGTGTAGAGGATTGTGTTTTATTTTCAACAAAATTGGAGTTATACTTTAAAGCTGCACTTTTTTGTATCTCTTCCAGATCTGTGTTGTAATCCAAAATTAAATGTTACCTTCAGGAGCTCCCTGTAATGCAGACCGCTCACTGCTGCTCCCTCTCGTTGTGTCGGGTGACTGGTCTTGACTCAGCCTGCAGTGGGTAGAGCCTACTGGGCCCCTCCCACATCTATGGTCTCTGCACAGGCTATGCGCAGCACAGTGATGATGTCACTGCTACTTTTTATGGCAATATCTCAGTTTGCAAAGAGACTTGGTGCACACAAAGTTGATTTATAGTCTTTGTGGCCATTGAAGCCATATGTGAATGAAAGTTTTTGTGCCTGGAGTTCGACTTTAAATGATTTGCAGAATACCCAAATGGTGTTCACAGGAGACATGAATAAGCAAATGCTGAAGAATAACAGTCGCTGTTCGGAATCAGACAGAGAAGGATAGAAAACAAAGCATACAGATGGAGTGAGTCAGGAATATGGAGCTGCCGGAAAGAATGAGATTAGCGCCTATGATCTCGGGGAAGACTGTGACATACAGGTGTGGAGATGAGAATAGAAAGAGACACAATAAGCCGAGGACAATTCAGGAGAGATGAAAAAGCTCCGATTATCTTCAGCATGATTTGTGTATTATATGGAAACAGACGTACATTTGTGATATTTCGCCCATGTGTTGTTTTGTGACGGCCATTGTAAGTGAATTGTGTATACTAGCCGACACTTGAAGCCAGTTGGAATGTCTGTACACATCTGACCACCCTGTAGAGCTGTGGAGGTCAACTCTTTTGATATAGAGGACAGGGAAACTCCACTTTAAGAAAAAAAAAGAGAATCATAAATAATGGATATAGTATATATATATTATCACTATACTATGCAAGTTGTAATTTAATGTTCTTAAAAATTACTTAAATTTAAAACTGCAGCTGCTGTAATATTTTTTTAACTGTACAATAATGAAATGCAATATGGCAACCTAGAGGCATTCTGTACAAAGTTGAGAACCAGAATGCCCCTAGAAATATCATCCTGCTTCTGTGATTGGCTGACTGATTTTGACAGTTGTGTACACTAAGGATACAAGTATAATTCTAGGCATCCCTTGCAATAGGAATTTCATTTTTGGTGACAATGTTGTTATTATTACAGGTATTTATATAGCGCCGACAATTTACGCAGCACTTTTACATAGTTGCACATTCACATCAGTCCCTGCCCACAAGGAGTTACAATCTAAGGTCCCTATCTCACATGCATAAATACACGTCATCGCCCACGCGCGGCAGTATTCTGATACCTGCGGCGGCCATCTTGGTGATGGACGCCGGCAGAGAGAGGAGGGGACAGTCACCCGGCGGGATAAGGTATGCAGTCGGGTCCCCTCCTCTCTCCTGATACTGTCGGGCGTTCGGTCCATGACCAAGCGCCCGACTTTTCAGAGGGGGGTGACACCAAAATGACTGTGAGTCATTTTGGTGTCACCCCTCCAATGGTGTCACCCGGGTGCGGGCCGCACCCCCCTTGTGACACCACTGTGTGGGGGGAAACCAGAGTACCCGGAGGAAACACACGCAAGCACAGGGAGAACATGCAAACTCCTTGCAGATAGTGACCTGGCTGGGATTCGAACCAGGGACCCCCTGCGGGGGGGGCAGAAGCGCTAACCACTACGCCACTGTGCTGTTGAGATTGAATGACTCCCTAAGGGCCAGTTCACACCACAAAGTCCGTGTTCCAGTGTGTTCGGCCTCTGGAAGCACTATGTTTGCAGATCGCACTGGACCGGAACGCAAGCACTAATGTGCCTGCGTTCCGGGTGCTGGCAATCGTACTGTGGGCCGGGGCCGTGGCGCCATTGAATTTGTGCACCGCCACGCCCCCTCCTGCCCCTAAACGCAGGGAGGTGGCTTGCGTTCCAGCTAGGGTTCCAGTCCGGGTTTTAAATGCTGTGTCCGGGTTTCTGCTGCCACAAGATGTCGGGGAGACAGGGGCAACCAAAATAAGATAGAAGCTACTGGCACCCCACTGAAAATAGTCTCAACTGAGATATTTACATATGAATGGGTGGCGCTATTTACATATGAATAACCCACGACTCATTCTCCCAAAAAATGTCTGCTCGTCTCTAGAGTGTTCAGGTTTTGCTTGAAGAAAAGGTGGCAACCCTAGTTCCAGTGCGTTTCAGAGGCCGAGAGCTGTGGAACGCAGCCTTTGTGGTGTGAACGGGCCCTAAGGGTTATTTACTACAAAAAGGATGCAGACTAGTGTTGCCACCTTTTCTTTCACCAAAACCCGAACGCTCTAGCGACGCACGGATATTTTTTTGGGAGAATGAGTGGTGGCTTATTCATATGTAAATAGCGTCACCCATTCATATGTAAATATCACAGTTAAGACTATTTGTAGCGCAGAGCCAATAGCCCCTATCTTAATTTTGGTGGCCCCTGTCTGCCTGACATCTTGTGTTCGGGTTTCTGCTGCCGTGAAACCTGGACAAAGCATTCAAAACCCGAACTGTCTGGGTGAATCCTGGACAGGTGGCAACCCTAATGCAGACACTGCAACTTTCTACATTAGAACACAAAGTCCACCAGCTGATTATAATGAACCCCAGACCCTCCCATTCAGGGATCAGTTTGGAAAGGACATGGTGAAACAAACCGCTTTTCTTCAGAACAGAAACCAATAGGAGTCTGCAACAATGTGTATTAAAATCCTTACAAAGTACATATATCACCCAGAGGGGTTGTTCATCTCTCAACAAAAGTGGAGTTGCTCTTTAAGAGCTTGTTCACACCAGATGCAGTTCTGATGCGGTCCGTTCAGGTTGGCACTTGAATCAAAAACGCATCACAATGCTTTCCTATGGGATTTCTGGGACTCTGTTAACACCAGTGCAGTCGGAAAAAAATACTGCTTGCCACATTTGAGCTGCACCTGATCGCAACGGAACGCTTCAAAAACGCTTGCAAACGCATCAGAACGGAACACATCACAAATAAAAAAAAAAATTAAAAGAGAACAATGATAGAAGTGAGAAGGGTGTAAACAATATGCACTTGGTGAAAATCCATGGCGTACACACAGAACATAACAATTATTACCTTTGAATAGATGCATGAAAAGAACTTATCCGGATGCGCCCTCAAATCCTTGTATAAAGTGCAAAATTGGCCCTTGGATTCTCTGACCCTCAACAGCGGGTGCACCCAATACCGACGTCTCCTGTGAAGACCCTGTCTAAGAATGGCTACAGCCAACACTGATATCATGCCTGCAAAGAAAGGAAGCATGTCTGAGCTACAACTTGATTACAAACAACCAAGGAAGTGCACTGACAGGAAGAAGGAAGTGACATAATGGTCTAATAAAAAAACACACCTGAAAGCATAAAAAATGCATCAAAACGCATTGCACTGCAACTACACAGATGCACGCAATTCTGATGCAGTTATGGTTTGAACAAGCCCTCAATGCAGCCCCTAACATCACCACACAATATTCGGCGGAATGGTCAGAGACTGCGAGTATGCTGCAGGAGATTAATCATTAACTGTGTAAATGCTATAGGAGTTGTTGGAGACTGAGGACATGCTTTAGGTCCTTGGTTCTCAACTGGTGGGTCATGACCCAAAAGTGGGTCGCGACCCTGTGTTCAGTGGGTCCCTGTGTGCCTTCCGCTTTTCAAGGTGAGAGGCTCCTCAGCCTCCCCCTAGCGCAGCACTGTCAGTTCTTGCGCCAAGCAGCCATTCAAAATATGCTGCCCGGCGCCGAGTGTCAGTTTGAGGTAGGGTGGGCTCCATCCATACATGCATTGCTTACAGCTCCCTCGCTTGTCCTGTTGAGTTGCCTGGACTGGAGTGACGTCACATTCTGTCTCTCGGCACCTCTACAGGGCGTGCAAGGGAGCTATAGAAGCAATGCACATATGGATGGAGCTCTGTCACAGTACTGCAGCCCACACCGGACCCCAGGATGGGGATCCACTCCAGATCTCATAAGGTAGGGAGACTGGGTGGATCTTAAAAAAGTATGTATGTGTGAGATTGTGTCTGTGGTTGTGTGTTTTGAGGGCCCATTCACACTACTACAGTGCGTTAATCACACAGTCCCGTACGATTAATGTACTGTACTTTGCAATTGCACCTACCACGCATTTTGGTGTGGGAGGTGCATTGCATTGCTATTCATTTGAATGGCACCCCAAATGCACCTCCCACCCACAGTTCTATTGCCCGCATCAGAACGCGCAGTACCGCAATGCCGTGCATTCCATTGTAGTGTGACTTGGGTCACGACTTAATGACCTGAGGACAAATGTGGGTCCTGAGGTTACACAGGTTGAGAACCACTGCTTTAGGTGACCGTCAAAGTCTGGAGACGCATGACATAAGACTGCTGGAGATCACCCCTATTACAGCTCCTTTACAAATCAACACTTCCACATTTGTGCTCCCTACAGACTCCTTCCAAACTTTTGATATTTGATACATTTGATATTTTTCTCAACATAATGCATTATAAAAGATCATAGAAAAAACAAAACAACATAAACAGAGGAAAGTGATAAGACCGCACAGAAAGAAGTAATATCGTGAGAAAGAAATACATCAAACCATTTAAGGTTTAGAACCCCGTCTAAAGAAAACGTTTCTTTTGCTGATTCAGCTAAGGAGAACACAGAATGTTGTCTGCTGAGTGCCCGAGGGCAGCACAATAGGTGCCAAAGGGCCACATTGAGCCCCCAGGCTGCAGAATGGGGACCAGGATTGTAGACCCTGTGGTTGCCTTTAGATCACATGGCCTCTGTCTACTGTTAGCATTGTGCATGGCTCATGTCAGTAAACACTACAAAGTCTATTATTCGAAGGTGGCCATACACTGTACAACCATCGCAAGACCTTAGTCTTGCGAGGGTTGTAAAGTGATTAAAAAAACGTACGATCTGCCCATCTTGGACAGGCAGATCGTACTCTCGATCATCGCAAGCCCGCCCCCCTGATGGGCGGGCTTCTGATGACCACAATGCTGAACGGGCAGTGTGCACACCGGCCCGTTCGGCATTTGTCTCCCGAGCACCGTTCTAACCAGCTGAAAATCGTACGATTTTCGGCTGGTTTTCTAGCATGCTCCTTAGACAAAAGACGTGCGACCGTACAGTAGAAACGGTCGCACGTCTTCGTTCACACTGCTCGATTCTCGTACGATCGCGGGATTTCCCGCGATTCTCGTACGAGAATCGAGCAGTGTATGGGCACCTGTAGACAGACGTTGTCTAGGAGACTTGCAATGAGGTAAGCGGATCAGCAAAGCACAAGCATATTGGCTACTTAAATGAACATAGTGGGTGGAATTTATCAAAACTGGAACAGACAAAATCTGGAGCAGCTGTGCATGGCGACCAATCAGCTTCTCTCTTCAGCTTGTTCAGTTAAGATTTGAAAATAAAAGAGAGAAGCTGATTGGTCGCCATGCACAGCTGCTCCAGATTCTGTGTGCTCCAGTTTTTATAAATTCCCCTCATTATGTTTATATATGTAGTGCATTCTGTTTGACTTTATTACATACGTTTTTTTGCAAGAGTGTTAACTGCACTGTCTGACATGCATAGTTGGCATTTGAATTCATTTAGGCATCCCCCTACAAGACAGTGGTTGGTGATTGATCATTTAAAGTAGTTCTAATGTCACAACATATACTAACCTGTTATAACATTAGAATTGTAATAGGAATATACACTAGGGTTGTTTTTGTTAATAAAATCAAAGCTTACTTGAAGTGGCGTCACTAGGGGAGTGCGGCCCGCACTCGGCTGACACTATTGGAGAGGTGACTCCTGGGGGGTGACCCCTCCCCCCCCCCCTTGAAAAGTCAGGCACTCGGTCATGGACTGGGAGCCCAACAGTTGCTCGAGAGAGAGAGGGAGAGAGAGAGAGGAGGGGACCCGGCGGCATACCTTATCCCGCCGGGTGAATGTCCCCGCCTCTCTCTGCCGACGTCCATCACCAAGATGGCCGCCGGCAGGTAACAGCGGTACAGCGCGTGATGTTATCACGCGTGTACCTGATTACATCACTGCGGGGTGTCACTTGGTACCCGCCTGGGTGTACCCCACCTCGGGATGCCTCTGCTTACTTAAAAATAATAATTCCCTTTTATGTAGTGATCGCTGCCTTTTATCTGCTCATCACCTTTAACAACTTCCTGGATTTCCAGTTTGCTTTGCATCTCTTTCCCTGATGCTTGATGTGATACAATTTTGATTTCTCCAGACTACATATCCCATCATGCATTGCTTCCAGCAAGCGATGATAATTTTACATTGTTCAGACAGCAGGTTCTGTGAGAGATGTGACACAAAGAAGTTCATATTCACAGGGCTGAGTGAAATTGTGTCAGTGCATTGAGGAAGTACCTCCTATGGGCATCTTCAGTAAATAAGTTTACAAACTTCTAGATCAATATAATTATTAGGTGTGGGATAGAAGTTATGGAAATTCAATATAGAAATACAAATGTATTTTTAGTTTTGGAATATAGACACCCTTTAACGAAGGAGCAGGAATTTTGATGTATCTGTTATAGGCTGGCAGTCAGTCTGTCTTTCAAGACATAAGAGGAGTTTATTTTATTTGAACTCTCAGAGTTAAAGTCTCTTAAAGCGATCCTGATACCAAAATTAATTTGCTCAAAAAGAACTTTCCTGTAAGAAAATACTGTAAATACTTAAAAGAGAATTATGAGGTATTACTGTCGAGTTCCACCCAGCTGCGTGAGTGACAGCAGGCTCTGCCTATCTAGAGGCAGAGCCAGCTGTCCCCGCACCCTTCCCCGTCCGTTCCTCCAGTCAGCACTGGAAGATCAGACCTGGGAGGGGGGAATCCCTGCAGGGAGCCGTGACTGACAGTCACCGCTCTCTGCAGGTAGATAATCGAGAAGTGAGCGAGCGACGGTATGAGTTTGCTCACTTCCCGATCTATAGAGCCGATCTGTGACAGTTTCATTGTTACATGTCGGCTCGATCTATGAGGATGAGTGATTTTCACTCACCTCATAGTTCTCCTTTAACTTCTGCTCCCTTAAAGAGAAACCTTCCTCTGACGTCTGCTCAGAAAGCAATGGTTCTAGGAGTGTCAATCTCCTGTTCTCCCCTTTTCCCCCCAATGTGCAAAGTGCTTTCTCCTACTGATGTTCAAGTCACCACTATGTCCTTCAGTACTGTGGAAGTCAGCAGGAGGAAACAACGAGTGCAGAGGGGGACACAGAAATTGACACTCCTAGAAATGCTGGTTTCTCAGTAGACTTCAGAGAAAGATTTCTCTTTTGGTGTTTAGCAGTGTCGGCAGCATGAGAGGTAAGTATTCTCTCCGTTCTTTTACATGGACATCTTTCTTGGCTATTTAATTTTGTCAACAGGGTCACTTTAAAGGAAACCCGTGCCAAGGAGCATTCAGGGGCTGCCTCTCACTCCCCCTCCCCCCTTCTCTCTCTTCCCCTTTTCTCTCCCTCTCCCCTTTTTCCTCTCTCTCCTTCTCTCGCTCTCCCCTTTTTCCTCTCTCTCCTTCTCTCCCTCTCCCCTTTTTCCTCTCTCTCCTTCTCTCCCTCTCTCTTTCTCATTTTTCTTTTCTCCCCTTCCCTCTCTCTTCTTGTCTCTCTCCTCTTCTTCTTTTTCTCCCTCTCCTTTTTTCTCTCCCCCTTCCCCCCTGCTCTCTCCTTCTTCTCTCTCACCTTCACTGTCTCTCCCCTTCTCCCACTCTGTCACCCCTTGCCTCCTCTCTCTCTCACCACTCTTTTCTCTCGCCCCTTCTCTTTCCCCTTCTCTTTCTTCTTCTCTTGCCTTCTTCTTCTTTCATTTTTTCTCTCTCTTCTTCTTCTCCTTACTCTGTTTCCTCTCTCTCTTCTTTGCTCTCTTCTCTCTCTCTCTCCATCTCCCCCCCCTTTTTTTTCTCTCTTTTTCCCTCAAACACTTCACTCTCTCTGTCTCCCCCTTTCTCTTTCTCTCTCCTTCTCTCCTCCTTCCTCTCTTTCACTTTCTCTCTCCTTCTGTGAAATTCTAGTTACTCAGTTGCCAGTCATTGACCTGGAAAGAGCAAGCAAATTAGAAGTCTGGCTACCTAGTTGTTCCCTGTCAGTGATTCAGAGAATAATAAAGCCTGAAACTAGTATTTTCAAAAGGAGGTCAACAATTGAAGCCTCCATATTTCCCTTCGTATGCTTTTCCTTTAATTTCCTGACTGCTTTCTTACAAACAGGTATGTTTCTCAGTGCCACATTCTTGAATTATTACAGGTATTGGTTAGAAGGGATCATCTGCTTAAAAATAACAAGGGGAAGAACATGGCTAATAATAAAGCTTGCTTTCATCAAAGGCGTAGCTTTGTGTTCTAATACAGGATTAACACCTCTGTAATGGAAATGCCTATTAAATGACACTAAAGATGAATGTATTCTTTACACTCTGTATTTCAGCAGAGCCACGTCCATTAATCTTCACTGATATTTAACATTTGATTTCTGGGAGGATGCCATTGCCAGCTTAAATGAGATAAGAACTGGCAATTTTGTTATATTCTGTGCACTGACATTAATGATAATGTAAACGACTGCAAATGATATAATTAGGAGTGCTGAGCTGCTTTAGCTTGACACACTGGCGGAACTACCAGGGTCGCAATTGCGACCGGGCCCTGGCGTTCGGCCACTTGGGGGGGGGGGGCCCAGCGAGGAAGAAGAGGGCCCCCCCTCCAGAGAGTTGCCGCTACATCCCTGCACAGCCACCCGTAGCATGTACGGGCAGCTGTGCGGCAGGGATGCATTGCCGTCCGCCTCGGCTGTAGGATACTGTGCCCGTCTGAGCTGCTTCTCTCCTATCTGCCTCTTCGCTCCAGGGTCTCAGAGAGAGCAGAGTGATCTCTCTGAGACTTCAGAGCGATGAGTCATTCGGAGGCGGGGCGTGCTGCGTGTAGGAGTCCCGGCCGGGCTGAGCAGGCTGCAGGTAAGATAGTGTGCAGACAGTGTTCGTTCTTCCTAATCGGCCGCAACACACTGGAGCTGGTGTGAACTAGCCCTGAAAAAAAAAAATACTTTTCATTTAATAGAAGAAAAAAAAAAAAGGTATCAAAATCATGTTTTTATTGGGGGGGGCCCTCAATGGTTTCTTGCACCGGGGCCCTGGGGTTTCTAGTTACGCCTCTGGCTTGACAGTATCGACGGGACTAAACTGATGTAGATTACTGGACACAAAGGTAAAGAGATCGCAGGGTGAGCGATCAGCAAATGTATAGAAACATGGAAGAATGATGGCAGAAAAAGACTAGTGGTCTCTCGAGTCTGTTGTTTAATGTGTAGAATAAACTGTCAGCGACTCGATTCACTTGGCAGCAATATTTCCAGATTACTCAATAGGACTTAACTGAACCGAGAGCCATTATCAAAAATGTTCTATAAATACAGTTATTCTTAAGAGTCAACCCAAGTTCTATTCTTATTTGTTTCCTTCTCCTTAGCTCCTGGGAGTCCACCTGCCTCTTTAGAAGTCTCCTGGCCAGGCTCATCTTCCGTCACACATGCATGCTAAGGTCTCCATTCATTCATGTGGGCAAAGTACCACTTCATGTTAAGGATGAACTCTTGCAGTGGCCCCCACCACATGGGTTAAAGGAGAACTATGAGGTGAGTGCTTTTCACTCACCTCATAGTTCTAGCCGACCTGTGACAATGAGACTGCCACAGGTCGGCTCAGTAAATTGGGAGGTGAGCGAACACATACCGGGTTCGCTCACTTCTCAATCCTGTCGCGGCTCTCTGCCGTGACAGGGGAGGGGCTGGATTCCCCTCTCCCCGCTCCGATCCGCCAGCGCTGACTGGCGGAACGGACGGGGAGGGGGCGGGTACAGCTGGCTCTGCCTCTAGATAGGCAGAGCCAGCTGTCAATCACGCAGCTGGGCGGATCTCGACATCGATGTCGGGATCCGCTCCGGCTGCGGCGTCTCAGTATACCGCGAGCTGTAGCTTGCGGTATACTGAGCCTAGGGTGACGGGAGGACACTAGTTTGTGTCCTCCCGTTACCCTAAGGAGAACTATGGGGAAAAGCCCTGACCCCATAGTTCTCCTTTAATTGCTCATTTTTTCTGGGCGGATAGGAGTAAGGTGAAATACCCTGTCTTTCTCTCTCAGGCTTCCTCCTACATGTACAACCAGCCCCCCAAAGTTGCCCCTCTCTGCTACTCGAACATTTGCAGCTCTCCAATGTCATCGCCTACATTGCAAGACCTGTGATTGAGGGCCTGCCCAAATATTGTAATCATCGGAGAGCAGAAAAGAGCACAGGCTGCCGGGGCATGGTAGGTGGGGAAAGGTATTTCACCTCATTTATTAGCCCCTAAAAAATGTATATAACAGTATTTGCAGTAGGGGGGTGGGGTTGTGGGTGGTGCTGAAAAGGTTATTTATGGTTGACTGGAATTCAGCTTTAAATAAGAACTGTAATTAAAAAATAAATTATGTTTGCTTGCTTCTGCAACCTATGAAAACGTCAGTTTGATGGGATTCCTTTCATGAAAATAAATCATATCTTTCAGTGCAATAATCTGGCTGCGCCTTTGCATCCTGTTTTGATGTGGACAAGCTCTTCCACCATCACTAGAGGGCACAGTTGAAAGCTCAACACTGGGCAGACCTACAAGCAGAGCTGGCTGTACTCAAAACCCAATAGACTGCAGGCAATATTGCTGGAAACGGGACCTATATCAGAAAAGATAAGGGACACATAGAAATGTATAATTCAAAGAGAGTTGAGTTATATTAAAAATGAGGCTGTTGCACATGTCTACTTTGGGTTCTGAGTGAGAGAAGGTGCATTAACTAAGGTACCTCTTGCATTGTCAATGCTGTGCATTTTTCCAAAAGCTGCTAACAGAGACCACGTGGGATTTTTTTCACCAAGGGTATCTTGGGATGTTTCCGCTTTCTTTAGCTGCTATCCTACGTGTTTTGTATCTGTTCACATTCTTTCACACATAGTCTGAAGGCAGGTGCTGTATAAAAATCAGAATTATATGGCTCCTGCCAATTAGGGCATTTAATCCATAGGTATAAAGGTACCATTTAATATTAATTTTTATAACAATTGTGTATTCCCCCCTCCCCCCCAAAAAATAAATAACTTTACCTTCCACAGTCCCAGTGGGCTTTCATCCATTTGAAACCGTAAAAAAGGAACCGCTGTAAAAGAAAATGAAAGTGGTACCTTTACCATGGCCCCGGGAGCCCACCTCTGACCCTTGTTTAAGAATTTTGAGGTGCCTTCTAGCTTCCGTAGAGGTGCCTGGAAATTTTTGCTTAGTGTCATGCCTTTCCATTATGCAGTCAGGCTTTTGATGTGAAGAGGGAACTCTGATCTTAAATAAGGGGGGACTCTTAGTGTAAGAGTCCCCCCTCAGGAAAGGAGGAGCATCTGTTGTGAAGGGGGCTCCTAATGTAATGAGGGCTACTTATGTGAAAGGGGGTACTTTAATATGAAAGGAGGGGGCTCTTTTTTTGTGTTTTTTCATGGAGTCCCCCCTTAAAATCCATACCAGACCCCTATCTGGGATAATGATCTGGTATGGATTTTGGGGGGGCCACACACCATTTTTTAAATTTAAATTTTTTACATTTTAGACTAGGGTGCCTCACGATTCTGCATACTTTATAAAAGGGCGCCATGACCGAAAAAAGGTTAAGAAACACTGAATTAAAGAACATCAATCTGGGTGTGCTTTCACAATTACAAATCACTTATATTTGTGTTAAGCAATTATGTCAATACTGGCAGAAGCAAGTCACAAATGCAGCTGGGCATGAGATCAGATGATGGTTTCGCATGAGATCAGATGGACAGGTACCAGTGCAGCAGACAAAATTGAAGTCAGGAGGCAAACTAAGGTTGGTAAGTTACATACAACAAAGTATAAAGTCTGCAGGCATAGACGGGGTTAGAATGGGAAACCAGGATAACATAGACACCGGCACTCCAAGTAATGAATCAATGGCGTCTGTTTATTGACGCATGAAACATAGCACAATGCATCAAAAAGCAACGTTTCGGGGTCTCACAGGATACCCTTCATCAGGCAAAATCACTCATTTTTGATGCATTGTGCTATGTTTCATGCGTCAATAAACTATATTATATAGTGATTATAGTGATATGATTATAGACGTTTGCCATCCGTCGACTGCCGCAGCACCCGTCTTTTATAAGGAACAGCGGTTTTGAGTGCGATTTGTTCATGGACTGTATCCAGAATGGGAAACCAGGGTCACAAGGATAAGTAGAATTGGGTAAAAAAAAGGTGGGTGGGGAACAAAAACTGGTTCAATAATAACAGTATTTTTCCAAAAGTCACAGATCAGTTCAGAGCGAGGAATAGGGTTAGGGCTTTTCCCCATAGTTCTCCCGTCACCCTAAGCTCAGTATAGCTACATTATAGCTGTAGCTTGCGGTATACTGAGACGCCGCAGCTGAAAAGGATCCCGTCAATTATGTCTGGATCCGCCCAGCTGCGTGAGTGACAGCTACCTCTGCTTATCTAGAGGCAGAGCCAGCTGTACCCGCCCCCTCCCCCGTCCGTTCCGCCAGTCAGCGCTGGAGGATCGGAGCGGGAAGGGGGGAATCCAGTCCCTCCCCTGTCATGGCTCTCTGCAGTGACAAGATCGAGAAGTGAGCGAACGGCGGTATGTGTTCGCTCGCTTCCCGATCTACTGAGCCGACCTGTGACAGTTTAATTGTCACAGGTCAGCTAGAACTATGAGGATGAGTGAAAAGCACTCACCCCATAGTTCTCCTTTAAATAGCCCGTTTGGTGCACAGCTAACATCAACCACAAAGTCCACATTTGTGCAGATATGCATGGCCTGCCACCGAAACAAAGGCATGCGCAGGTACCCATGTCAACTGGCCAACTGGTCTTGTCCTAGACATTGTGTTCTTTATTGCGTAAAGGTGAATTTTTGTTAGTTTTATATGCCTCTCCCTTCTCTTATCTAGTGACAGACTGCCAAATAGACTTCAATGACTGACAACAGGAAGGTTTTATCCGTTCTTGTTAAACTTTACAGGCTAAAACTAGATCTTTATGTTGTCTTTATGAATTACTATGTTTTGATTTTATTCTGTATTAGAAATCGAGCCAGTCTGCAACTGGTTATAGCGTGTTCACTTTTATTTTTTTCCAGGTTTAAATTTACTGGATTTGTTGCCTGTTTCTATATATTGAATACTTACAAAGACAAACCCAAATATTACAAAAACATAACTAGTACACCTAATGTCAGTTTTAGGCAGAGAATCCTTTTAATCACTAAAGAAGACTTGAAAGAAGACAAGAAGGGGATGGGCATATGTAAAATTCCAAACCTTATGTTTAAGTTGTAATAATGTAGCCTCACCTCTCAGTGATGGGCAGTGCTGTTATTGATTTCTTTTCTTGTCAGAGCGGAAATTTCAAATTGGTGTGAGTTCCCAACACTTTTACTTTTTCTTTCATATAATCCTGACAGCACCTTTGTTATATAAATGTTTTGAGTGTCTGTTTGTTTTTCACAGTGAGCTCAGGCTGGAGATAGGACAACTACTAGTGTCTAACAGCCTTCTGCATTGACAGGGAGAGAATGCAAGTGAAAAATAATTAAGTAATCCATTAGGTCAATACGGGTGTATTCTTATGAATGCTTATTGGTCACTGTTTTTTTCCCAACATTGTGCTACAACTAGCAATAATGAAACATTAAATATCACAATGGGTATTTTGCCCCTGCTTATGGCTTTATGCATCATTTAAAATGCTAAACTCTACCTTTGTTTCACTAACGCCCATATTCTTCATATACAGCAGCAGCATAGCTGTACCTGCTCAGGTTCCCTTTGGGGTATCGACACAGAGAACCTTCAATCACTTAACTTTGTCCATCAGTGTATGTAAGGGTGGGCAGTTTAATGAAGTAAATGGGAGCTAAACAATCTATTGTTGCTCCTAAAATGCTCAGTCATAACTCCCATCTTGCCAAGGACTGGCCCTAGACAGCCCCTCTGTAATATCAGAATTGGGGATTAGTGCTCGTGTCACTTTAATCTTTTCCAGGTTAATAGTAGAAAAGGTTTCCATGAATGAATCTAATGCGAAACGACAAACGGTATAAATTAGGTCAACACATGTGAGCCTTTGTTCATGGCTTTAGGTCACAACCACAGTTATACAGTTATGCCTTACAGATGCTTCCTATCTGCCAAAAATCAAAACACCCATTCTGGGCAGTGTGCCATGTGTGCTGCACAAAGATCATCCTAGGTACAAAAATATCAACTGAGAGGTCATTATGCTAGAGTCTCCGGAGACCTATCATGACTACTAATTCTGTGCTGCACCCAAATCTGGCTCCGTAATTATGTGCATATAGACGTGCAACACATATGGACTTATTCCATGAGAATGTGTAAAGCAGCATTTCTCACTTTTGTTTTAGTCACAGCACCCTTTAAAAGTTTGATTTGTGTTAGTAGTAGAAAAGTGTCATTAGAAGCCCCCTCCTTTTACATCCGAGTTCCCCTATTTTCACATGCAAGTCCCCCCCTTTCGCATCACAAGCCCTCCTTCACATTAGAAGCACCCTCCTTTTATATCAAAGTAAAGTACAGAAAAATACCTGATATGCCAGAAATAACTCCGCTCATAAGTCTTGTTGTGAGTTGACAATACTATTCTGTCAGCTTCTATCAGACAGAGGGAGTGGTGTCATCCTGACCAGTTTTCATTGCTAAACTACTAAAACCCAATCCACTATCCCAATGTCTACAACAGCGACACTACACTTTACTGTATGTAGTTCCAAGAAAACAACTAGGAGGGCTAATTAGACTTCTTGAGATAACATGTGTGCACAAGGCACTGGACCATCTCTTAATTTGTGACTTGATCAACAGGTTTTTTTGCACTTATCCAACAGATTTCAAGTAGTATTAAAAGCTCCAATGCTCTCAGCTCTGCTTTCCTGACCTACCTGTCATGTACAAGATCAGAAGGGACAGAGCCTCCAGCAGCCATCCATCTACTAGCTAGAGAAGAGAGAAGGAAGGAGGAGGGGAGAGGAGTGGGTGGCCTTGCTGTGCCTCTGCGTTTGTGGAGACACATACAGCTTAATAACACACACCGGGTGGCTCCATAGGACCCTGAAAGGGAAAGGAGCCACCGTAAAACAAGTTATCGGGACCAGTGCTCAGAGGAACAGCCGATTCTGCAGGAAACTAAAACTTCTAAACATCAACGAGCCGCATACATTGTAAGTGATTTGATCAGCATTTGAAATAGCCTAAAAATATTTTGACTTTAAAGGAGAATTATGGGAAAAGTGAAATACTCATCCATTTGCTCTATTGATCGAGAACTGAGTGATCACATACTGCCGGTTGCTCAGTTCCCGATCATCTCCATGCAGAAAGCGGTGACTGTCAGTCACTGCTCCCCGCAGGGATTGCCCACTCTATGATCCTCCATGGCTATCTGGAGGGACAGACAGGTGAGGGGGCGGGCACAGCTGTCTCTGCTTTTAGAGAGGCCAGAGCCAGCTGTCAATAAGATAGCAGAGTGGATCCCGACAATATTGTCGGGATCCATCCCGGCTGCAGCGCGGCTCTGCGTTGTCAGCATATAGCGGGCTGAGTTTTGGGTCACAGGAGGACAATAGTATATGTCCTCCTGTGTCCTAAAGAGAACTATGGCAAAACAAGGTTGGGCCATAGTTCTCTTTTAATATCACTTTACTTAAACACTTTCAGTGTTATAATAAACAAACCAAAAGGTGGGAAATAAGAGTTCAGTGTTAAGGTTTACATACACTTCCCTCCTGGAATCCACATTATATGGCCAAGCAACTGCCCAGATAGCAAGGATAACTTGCCACAAACATGTGGCAGGGTTAAATTGTAATTCTTGTTAACTTGCTGCACACATTCCTGGCAAGTTGTAGACTTGCAGAACACTCGCAGCACAAGTTCTAGTTGACACTTTTTGAATTTGTAGCAAATTTGCTCAGCAAGCCTACAGCAAGAGTCCTGCAGGTCTTAGCAAGAGCTCTGCAAGCTCGCTGGTCTGGTGAGTTGCAATGCAGACTTGCTGTAATTGTGCAACAAAATTGTGAAGCTTGGCAAGTCTGCAATAGTTTAGCAAGTCATTTTCAAACTTGCAGCACAATCGCTTGCTATCTGGGTGTAAGCCTGGTCTGTATATCTTGTGGCCGTCAAACCCCTCTATGGTAAGCAAATTTTAAAAAAAAGTAAATAAAAAAAAAATCTTGATGGCTAAAGTTTTACACGTGATTTACTTTGAAATATAAGCCCAAAGGATTTTAGCAGACATTAAGGCCAAAGCTGCTAGGAGTTGAGTCATGGAGCAATATTTAGAATGCTGCTATTTTGGCAATACTTGACTTTTGCATATTTAATAATAGAACCAAACATTTGCTGCTGTGATTAACTATTCAACACACAACGTCAAAAGATGCTGAATACAAGACCCTTGTTTTACCTGCAGCAAAGCGGAATTTATTAACATATATTTCTATTTATTTTTTTATGGAAAAATAACAATGTGTCAAGTATAAGGCAATCAGAAATCATATTCCTCTTGTTTTTTGAATGTTTTGAAGCTGTAAAGATGAGCTTCAGGAAAAACTTTTATTAACCCGTGCTACCCCATACAATGCAAGGCTTAACTGCTCGTTTTTGTCTAGGTTAAAAAAAAAAGTTATACTCACTTGAACCATGGAGCCGGCTTGTTCTTAGATCGGTCCTACCAGCCTCATTTCCTCTCCACTGCAGCTGTCTAAGGTCCCGTAAATCATCACGTTCTATACACAGTGTATAGATGTGAGAACGCTGAAGGACATAGAATTGCTGCAGCGGAGGAGGAGGAGGGAGGCTGGAGGGGGTACTATCTCAGCTGACCAGCTGCAAGGTTCAGGTGAGTATCATTTTTTTTATTATCGCACCTAGACAAAACGAACACTTCTTTTAACTTTAACTTTTTTAGACCAGGTTTAATGTTACACCCATATTCAGGGTCTAAAATGAACCATGGTCACATTCCCAGCCCCACATCCCCAACCAGAAAGTCTCCAGCAATGGTCACTACGACCACACAAGGCTGTAAAAATGTCCCTTTTGGTTTTCCAATGGTAGCATATTTTTTCTTCAGTTAAATCAAGGGGTGGACAAATTAATATGGAATTCAGGAGCCAGTCTGCCCAATCCAGGAGCCAGCTCCATTTGACAACAACTTGAACAAACCTCAAAAGTTCTGTGCCAACTGTAAATTTTTAGGAGCCTTGGCTACCGGGCTCCTGGGATTTGCCCAGCCCTGAGTTAACTTGAATCCGTATGAGCAGATTCTGCGCTGCAAGTAATGCAATCTGTTCTGTTTATTATTTTATGTGTGTTTAAAGCATAGAGGATGTTTGTCTAGCCGAATAATTAGTATGAGACACAACTGTGTATTGTTTGTTCTCCGTCCCACTCACTGTGCAGGCATGCATTAAGAAGGTTAGTTTTGAAACAGTACCTAAGGGGATGGTAACAGATGTTGGCTAGGTCCATGTAATGCTGTATTTGCAGAGTCTGAAAATCTGTAACATAAGGGTCATCTATGTAAGCATTTTATGCAACGGAAATTTAGGAGATGAAGTTGGATTTCCTTAAAGAGCAATTGCAGAAAATGAGTGAAATGATCTACTAATGATGTCTATTAAACACAACAGTGCTTAAACTGCTGACCTGGTCAAACTTGAAAAAAAATGTTATTGGAAAGTTCCTGCAATAGATGAGCTTTTATACTAACCTAATTGTGGCCCTTGTCGCCCACCTCCCCTCCATTCCTAAGCATTTTACATTTCTGGGTGTATCAGATACATATGTTCCCCACCATGCGCCTTGGTTTTATCCTCCGACCCCTACATCACTAAACATCACAGAAGTGATGTAGAGGTCAGAGGATGGAACCACACTGAGCGGCAGGGAACACAGACATCTGAATCACCCGGAAGTGTTGAATGCTGACAAGAGACTGATGGTGGCTGCATTACTGTATGGACAAAAAGTAGATGTCAAGGGTTGTTGGAGAGATGAGCATAAGATCTTCTATCACAGCAGGAAACATACCCTTGTAGTTAATTTAGTATTGTGGAAACACCAACCTACCCCCTGTAGAAATTAACATGGAAGAGTGTACCAAATCCCACCCATCCACTCCTGTATGCTACTCGAGGCTGAGAGGGTATATCATCATGCTGATGTAGCTAGGGTCTATTCTGTTCTTTCTTCTAGGTACCCCATCACTATACCTGGCCAGAAATAATTTCTATCTGCTCCTGTCACTTTGAACTCTTCTGATCTTTCTTTTTTAAACACTTGCCAGAATCATAGGCATCCATAACCTACTTTCTGAAGGTCTTAGAGAGCCCTTTTGATCTTGCTACGATGACAACACATGTGTCTTCCACCCACTATCAATTAGTATAGCTGCCAGAAGCCTACACGACTGAAAGAATGGCTCACCTTCAGGTTCAGAATAATAGTGATATGAGGTGACATTTCAACAGATATAATATATACTTTACAATGATAGTGGACCAACCTGGATCAGCACTTACCTTTATTTGTATAGAAGGAAAAACTATTCCACTCTAAGGTGTGCAACTACCTAGAGGGAAAGGGGCTTTAAAAAAACATTCCAAACCTCATATTATAAAAAATTAGAAAAATATTTATTACTACATAATCATTGACATGATTAAAAATGAATTAAAACGTATTCAAATACATTCACCACATGACAGCGATGCCACGCAGATTAAGTCAAACGATTAGTTTCCAAAGCTAGATATACAATATTTCATATAAAGGTACCAACATGAACACGTTTCGCCCGCCGCGGCTTCTTCCGGGGAAAAGAAAGTGTATATCCTAAATAGAAACAAAAACCCATATAAAGTAAATCAGGGATTGCATCTCATTATGGAACATTCATAACTATTGATATTTATACAAATTTAGCTATATTAGTATTAACAATGTTCAAAGGTTTACGTGTAAGGATTCCTCGAGCAGCCAATTTAAAGCAAAAGAAGTGCAAAAAATGGAAAGTGAACTGATGGACCTGATGGGGAACTGCAGCAGAGGGCGGGTACAATGCTAGTTTACTATTGGCTATTGCAAATTTAAATAGCCAGGAGGAAAGTCCCAATGCTTTTCTAAGGGAATTTTTTTTTTTTTTCTCTATTCTGACATCGCTCGTGTCAGAATAAAGAAAAAAAGACACAGCAGTGTTTCTCTCCTTGGCGGCCGGGAGCAGGAGACTCCCAGGGCGCCAGGGAGAGTTAGCTGTTTTGAGATCAGTGCCCCTGGTTAGCAGGTAACCAGGGACGCTGATCTCTCTGAATGTGGCCGGAGCCAGCCGTAAGATCGCGGCTGGCTCCGCCCAGCTGTCAGAAGCAGGGCTCAGCCGAGCTGATGCATATAGGTTCGGCTCGGCTGAGCCACTCGGCCACGATCGGGAGCTGTACGGGCTATTGTGAATAGCCCGTACAGCACCCCTTCGGTTCTACTGAACCGAAGGGGTCCTGGGGCCGTAACTAGCCAAAGGATCGGCCGAAGCTACGGCCAGATCCTTCGGCAGCTTCGTGAATAGACCCCTAAGCCTCCCAGTAGACCTAACATGAACCCTGATATTAACTCTACCTAATAACCTAACCCTCCTTTTAAGCTTTGCACTAACCCTCACAATAACCTTCACTATAACCTTAATTCTAACACTAACCTTTCCTATAATCCCAAATTTAACACTAAACCTCCTTGTAATCCTAACACTAATTTTGAATCTACCTTCCCTGTACCCCTAATCCTTACACTAACCTTGTAATGCTCATATTAACCATCCCTTACTTTTACTTTAGAGAACAACTGTCACCTTGCCCATGTAAGGCAAGGTGGCAGTGTCTCTGTAGGACAGCCCCTGATCCCCATATGCTCACCTTCTTGCTTCTTTAAACAAACAGGGGTACCTTGGTTACTTCCTTGGTCATGTGACAGTTCTTGAGCATAGAGATTGGCTGCAAGGCCTGGGTGCCATCACAGTCTACCAAGGGAGTGAGCTTGGAGAGGTGGCTACTTTAAAGCGCACAAAGGGACCATGAGGAAGAAAAGTAGCCACCCTCCAGAAGGAAGGACAGTGTCAACACCAATTCAGAGATGATTTGAGACTCTACAGCTCAGTGATACACAAATAAGCTATATTTATGTTAATAGGGTACTTCAATGCATTTTTAAGATTGAACTCATGCGTTTAGTGTCACTTTAAATATGCACGGAGTGGGGATTAAGCAGGCTAAGCCCACCACTGCAGGCTTCCTTCTGCTCCATAAAATTCCTGCTGTGATCACCACATTGCTCCCCGATCCAGACTTATTGTTGTCAAGTGAAGAGTGCAGCTTGTTCAGCCCTGTGTGAAGTTTTAACTTTCTCAGAAAAGTCAAAACTTGCAAAGGAATTGTAGGTGCTCCATTGGCTGAGCCCGGCAATGTGGGAGTCAAGGTAAGGACAGTTATGCAGCAGAAAGCTTAGTTTATATTTCTTTCCCTACAGGGTCACTTTAACATCGTGTCCTAATCTATTATTTAGAAATAAACACATATAGCCTTAAAGAAGAAATGTTTTAAGGCTAAGGTAACCTAGCTTTTAAATTCTGTTCAAGTCTTTGATGTATTATCCAGCTGTGACTGCCATGCTGGAGTATCGGAGTCAGCAAAGGCTTAAAATGTTTGCTAAACTCAAAGTATAAGTCATGAAACTAAAATAAGCTTTGTTTTCTGTTTACATGTTACGACTGCTTGCGGATGTTACTGTACTTAATAATGGCACATTTTTAAGGTTTTAAACACAATTTGTTATGTATTGCGTAGTGTTATTTGATGCACAGGGCAGTCCCTATAATGTGGCAGACTGAGGCTGTTGCCTCAGACAGCATCTCTTTGGGTCATACGAGGGTGCAACAGGCAGAGCAGCATGGTTGCAGTGTGCCTGCTTCCCTCTTTCTGGCCAGCGTGGCCCAGGTTGCTAAGACCCAGGCTGCCCAGCTCTTAGAAACCCGGGATGCTTTGCCTGGCGTTCCGCACAGCTCCTGGCAACCAGTGACATTAGTGAGCTGGGCAGGACACCGGCTAGAGCTGGGCAGTGGGATGATCCACCCCCCCTTTAGCGTGCACCACCAGCACCCCATACCGCCCCCCAGAACAAGCACCACCAGCACCCTGCCACCCCAACCCCCCCAGGCAGTGAATATGCTAGGTACTGCTGATGCATGTGTGTGTTCCTTTTACAATGCTAGTTGCTTGGTTGTCCTGATGATCCAATGGATTTAACGCTCTCTAGGTCACTAACTTAGAACATGTATGCAGATCAGAGGTTCAGATTTTGGCCCTTGTTTGCTTGTTCCAGGTAAGGGACAGAAAATATACTGAAGCCAGACACGGCCACAGATCTAGCAATGGCAACCTACATATTCCCCTAAGAACATATGCACTTTGCTTTACCTTATGGTATAAATTACTATATTTATATGTAAACAAACAGTAGCACTCATCCTTTAAATATGTAGCCTTTTTGTTTTTACAGTATTTATATGTTGTACATTTTGACAGAAAAAAAATATTTTTGTAAGGATAAAGCAAGTATATAGTTTTCTACTTGGCAACATGCTGGAAGAGAATAGTCCCCTCCTCTGCACCTTCTGAGCTTTTGTAGATCTTCCATCACGTATGCCTCAGTACTTCAGTTTTTCAAGATTTCATGCCATAGTGTACTAGTCCACCTCACTCCCTTAAAGCGGAATGTTAAAGTGACACTAAACACAAAAATTAGATCTTAAAACTGCATTCAAATACCTTAACTATTAACAAAAATGTACCTTATTTGTGTATCACTCGGCTGCAGATCCTCAAATCATCTCTGAATTGGTGCTGACACTGTCCTTGTCTGGAGAGTGGCTATTTTTGTTCCTGTGCGTGTTGTAGAGCCACCACTCCGAATTCACTACCGTGATGGACTAAAATCTCAATACAAATAATAAGCTAAACATGAGATTGTAGTCCATCACAGGAGCAAGTTTAGAGCACCAAGAATAATGACACTCGCTTGTAAAATCGAAAATCTTTACGTCCAGAGATTATTTTAATAAAAAACTAAGGTTTTTATTGCTCCTATCGAAACAAACACTTTACATGCAGATCATTACAACTGTACTGACTACCAAACAAGGGCAATGAGAGATACATTCAAATTTTCCGAACTATAAAAAGCCTTCTGACACTTCTCAGCCTATCTTACTCCCTTTTCCTCCTACAGATCTTTTGCTGAATTTAATCACAAATGTATATAACGGGGTTAAAAGAGAAACAAAATAATTCAAACATTAATCACAACATATACTTTTTAGGCTTCCCCATCTAACCCTGCAGCCTTATGCACTGGCTCATGAGTGTTCTTATGGCAAATCCTTATAGTGACACTAAACTCCTTAAAGTGACACTAAAATAGTATAACTATTAACAATACTGGACCTTATTTGTGTATCACTCGGCTGTATAGCCTCAAATCATCTCTGAATTGGTGCTGACACCGTCCTTCCTTCTGAAGGGTGGCTACTTTTGTTCCCCATGGTCCCTGTGTGTGTTGTAAAGTAGCCACCACTCCAAACTCACTCCCGTGATGGCCTACTATCTCGAAGTAGCCACCCTCCAAAAGGAAGGACAGTGTCAGCATGAATTCAGAGATGATTTCAGGATTTACAGCCAAATGATACACAAATAAGATACATTTTTGTTATTAGTTAAGATACTTGAATGCATTTTTAGGGGTTTAACTCCTGAACTTAAAGGAGAACTATGGGGTTAAGGCTTTTCCCCATAGTTCTCCTTAGGGTAAAGGGAGGACACAAACTAGCGTCCTCCCATCACCCTAAGCTCAGTATATCGCGAGCTACAGCTCGCGGTATACTGAGACGCCACAGTACACCGCGAGCTACTTATGTCTGGATCCGCCCAGCTGCGTGAGTGACAGCTGGCTCTGCCTATCTAGAGGCAGAGCCAGCTGTACCCACCCCCTCCCCGTCCAATCCGCCAGTCAGCTCTGGTGGATCTGAGCGGGGAGGGGGGAATCCAGCCCCTCCCCTGTCACGGCATAGAGCTGTGACAGGATCGAGAGGTGAGCGAACGCCGGTATCTGTTCGCTCACTTCTCGATCTACTGAGCCGACCTGTGACAGTCTCATTGTCACAGGTCGGCTAGAACTATGAGGTGAGTGAAAAGCACTCACCTCATAGTTCTCCTTTAATATCACTTTAAGTAATCTTAAAAAAAAAACCTCAGAATTTGCACAACATGTTGGCACATTATGGCCAACTTACCTTGAAACCACACCCCTTCCAGTGCTGCCCTGTTTGCGATTCCCCTCTGTGGCGTCTCTTCTACTTTCACCCAGTCTTCTGGGTTGAATGCCTTCAGCCTTTTTATTGGCCAGGCTGGCATGACCTTAATTTGCGGCACAAGACCTTGCTAGGCTTGTGCACCGAGCTATGCATGCACATCTCAGTGCACAAAAAAAAAATTCTGACAGACACCTAGGAGCTTTTTTTTGCCTGAAGAGACTTAAGGTGCCGATACACCTTACCAATATTGGCAGATTTTCTTATGCGGTCGCGTTTTAATCGATATAAGGTTGATGGGCAGTGTACAACAGCAAATACTGTACAATCGATCGACTTTTGACTAACCAGCAGGTTAGAAAACTTTGGTCGATCGTGCGGTTTTCGCAAGGTTGGTGGCGTAAAATTCGTACAATTTACACTGCACATGTGCAGACGAAAATGCGTGCGGTCGATTACCGCAATTTGTCCAGGTGCTTTCTTTTAATTACCGCTGATGCAACCTTGCGATAATCGGGGCAGGATGGAGCCGCCATACGAAAATCGTACGATGGTTCGATCATTGGGCGAAAAGTGTCGTCCGATGATCGCAAGGTGTATGGGCACATTTACACCGTCTATTAAGCCATACAAAGAACTTGCATGTCAGAATTTTTTCTTTTAAGCTTCACTTCCACTTTAGTTTGTTAATATGGCCATTTGAACACCCCCGCTTATGATGCAGAAGAACTATTCCTAAACACACCCACTGTAGGCACTTTGCTAAGAAGTCTGTCACAGCAACCAATCAGAAACCTTCCTTGGAAGCATAATTGTGATCGGTGAGAAATTACATGACTGTGGTGTTTGCTGGACATGCAGTAGAAGCGCTCTAATTATTTACACTTGTCTAGAACTACTCTTTGAACCCAGTAATTTAAGCCGAAGACCTGCTCTGCAGAACCTACCAAAGTACTGTAAGTCTACTCAGGTACAATTCTGGTTCCCCAAGCAAAGTGCTGAAATTGTTGCTTCATGTTTAGTCAGCATTAGGCTGAAATCTTAGAGTTCCACTGTAACTACTGAGCATCAATACGGCCGGTCCCCCGAGATGCCATGAACTAACTTTTTGTATAACTGTACATTAAAAAAAAAAAAAAGGTCTGTCATATTCTGTAACTGCACTAACAACAAGCACATGCAGCTGTGAATCAGCACCAAGGGATAGCAGTGCTGAATTAACACAAAGCACAACATTGATAATAGATAGAGGAATCAAATAGGCTTTTGCACTATCGTTGTTCCTATTGAATTATAACACCTACAGGGCTATTCACAAATGAAGAAGCCAGGGATGTAGGCAGCTGAAAGCCGGATCCATGGAAAGCCAGTCTGCTCTGATAAGCAACTGCAGCTTATCAAGTAAACAATTTCAGACTTCTGTTGTCTGTATATTCTCTGTATGCAGCGGCTAAAAATAAATAGTTTTGCATAAATCCATAAATTATTTTCTTATATTAAAGGGTATCTATGGTCAAAAGCTAAAACATAAATCTGTATTTCTATATTTAATTTCCATAAGTTCTATCACTTCTAATAACCATATCCACCTAGAAGTTTGCAAACTTATTGAAGAAATCCAAAGGATGTACTTCCTCAATGCACTGGCACAATTTCACTCAGCGCTGTAAATATGAACTCCCTTTTGTCACATCTCTCACAGAGCCTGCCACCTGGACTACAACTCAATGTCTGAACAATGTAACATTACCATTGCTTGCTGGAAGCAATGCATGATGGGATATGTAGCCTTGAGAAATTGAGATTGCATCATATTAAGACGCAGGGAATGAAATGCAAAGCACACTGGGAATTCAGGAAGTTGTTGAAAGTGATGGGCAGACACAAGGCAGCCAGGGCCGGATCTCCAACAAGGCCAACAGAGGCCCGGCTTCGGGGCAGCAAGGGAGTAGAGGGGCAGCACGGGTATGGAATTCCTATCTCCCATTGCCCAGGACATGTAGTTCTGGGTGCTGGGCAGGTAGTTGCTTTCTACATTTTTAACCCCTTTTTTGGGGCAAGCAGGGCTACATGTACAGCTTCCCCGCTGCTTGTTTTTGTACAAGTAATCTCAGCGATCTAGCCGAGATCACTTGTATGGAGCCTGCATACAGCAGGGTGCATTGAGGAAACTGGCATTGGGGCAGCAGAGAGTAAATCCAGCCCTGAAGGCAGCACTTACTACATAGAAGGGATTTTATCAAGAACGCTTTGATTGCATTATCCAAAACAACTGTAATATGTATTCCTATTACAATGCTGATGTTATAACAGGATAGTATATTTTGTGACATTAGAACTCCTTTGAGATAATACTCTGCGTATACACTATATGGCCAAAGGTTTGTGGACACCTGGCCAGCCATCACACTTACTACGTGGCCGAAATTATGTAGACATCCCAATTGTTTGAGTTAAATTATCAAAATGGCAGGTGGGACTTGCTGTCTATTACAGCAGTATCTTCTGTGTAAAATGAAGATTGTAAACTGTGTTTGGAAAACTGTTCAATTTATTTAAGAAATACAATGTGACAAAAATATTATTACATTATATTTTATTGACCTTTCGTCTGTATATGTCATTCAATAAAGCAACCTTACATGTAACCTTAGTTACCGTATATACTCGAGTATAAGCCGACCCGAATATAAGCCGAGGTACCTAATTTTGCCACAAAGAACGGGGAAAAAGTATTGACTCGAGTATAAGCCCCCCCAAATCTGCCCTCACTCTATGTACTAAGGAGCAAAAAAGCAGCAAGCAAAAAAGGACTTACGGTTAGGGGCTCCCCCGATGTCTGTGCGGCCCTCTCCTTGGACAGATCCTGGCTCGAAGAGGTGTCCCGGGGGTGTGAGAGGCTGGTCCAGTCTGGGTGTGCATCCGTATGGCCGCCCACGTATAGATTCTACCCCCCATTTTTTTTTAGCTATTGTTTTTCTGCTAATTTTCTATTTCTATTTTTAGACTTTTTCTTTATTAAATTATTTTAACAATACATACAAAAAAAAAACTTCATTGTAAATAACATTGCAATGATTTTACTAGTATTTAAGCATTATTATAAATGGAACACATTTTAGAATATAATGTATATTTTTAGCCCCAGTAACACAGTAGGTAGAAACTTTATTTATTTTCACTACTTATAGATTACATATAAGATAGAATACATTTGCAACAATATCACTAGATATTACAAAGCCTCCTTTGTCCCAATATATGTTCTAGGACAACATATGTGATAGGATGCATTTTTAAGTCCCAACGTACTCCTGACCAAGAAGCCCCATATAATGTTGGGGGGTGCTGCAGTGGCTGCGGATATCGCTGCCAAGTACTTGCGAAACAGAAAAAATGGTCACAATGATATGCCAAGGGCCAGAAAGGTGCGAGTCGGAGGAGTCAAGGAGATGGGCCATGTTGCCATGGAAACCAGATGCTGAGTGGTGCAGAGTGCAATAATCAGCAGTATGGTGTAGATGGATAATGAAGTGATTTATTCCCACCTAATGATAACTAGGGTTTGGTTCGATGTTCGAGCCCAACATGAGTTCGACTCAAACATCGGCAGTTTGTGTGTTCGACGACCCTGGAAAAGCACCCTCACAGTGCCGAGGGCATGTGGCCTGGTATGGGAGGGAGGGAGGGGGGCGCTCGCTTGTCTACCCCTTTCCGGCCCCGCTAAGCCTATGCTTGGATCAAGGATCTGGTATGGAATTTAAGGAGGGACCCCATGTTTCCCCCCCCCCCCATTTTTTTCATTAAAATTCCTACCAGACCTTAAGGGCCTGACTTTACGGGGTACCCCACACACTTTTTTATTTGTTTTGTTTTTTTACATGGGGTCCCTCCTAAAATTCCTACCAAACCTTAAGGGTCTGGTACGACTTTTGGGGGGAACACCACACTTTTTTTGTTTTTTTTTAATGGGATCCCTACTAACATTCCTACCAGACCTGAAGGGTCTGGTGTTGTTTGGGAGGGGGAACTGCACACTTTAAAAAAAATAAAATAATTCTTTACAAATGTCAGTTTTGCTGCAGCAGGTTCTATACATCGTACAGATCCGCCACTTTACAGACAGGTTAAGGGGACCCCCCAGGCACAATATTTAAAGGAATTTTACATTTTTATTGTTACCCTTTAAGTGATGTTAAAATCGCTGCTCCTTTAAGAACTGTATTTTTTTAAAGTTTTTTTTTTTATTGATACATGTCCCCCAGGGCAGTACCCGAATACCCATACACTTTTTATGGCCAATAACTTGTATATAAGCCTTCTTAAAGGGGAGAATTGTTTTTGAAAGTTCTACCCCCCATCAGGAATTTTGTGAGGGAGTTCTTTCTGTTTACCATCCAAGACATACAGTATAAGAAGTCAGGGACTGAATTATCCAACTAGGTTCCACCTATGTGGAAGTGGCAGCATTTTTTGCTTGAAGTTGGTTATTATAATAATCCACAAGCAATTTTTGTTGCTATTCCTTATCTGGTAATTCTGTGTCTAGTAATGTTGTAGAGCAAAAGCTTTTACTTTTTATCCACGGCATTATGTAAATCTCATAGAAACTCTCAACAGTTTTGCAGAGTGTTGCTTTTGCATATGGACATATTTTGGATATGTCTGGGAAGGTTCTCATTTATACTGTTCGTGGGATAGCTGCAGCGGCATGTCCCCTGCTCCCCATTATCTCCCCCCTTCATGTCCCCAGCTTTCCGCTCCCGGACCCAATGTCACCTTCATACTTCCAGCTCCCTGTCTCCCCCTTCGTATCCGCGGCAGCTCTAGTAGGCACTGGGCAGCAGTTCTGTGTGATGAGGGGGCGGGGATTACACCGCTCCCACTCATTGGCTGCTGCCCGG
The DNA here is from genome assembly GCF_000935625.1 of Nanorana parkeri. Classification (NCBI taxonomy): domain Eukaryota; kingdom Metazoa; phylum Chordata; class Amphibia; order Anura; family Dicroglossidae; genus Nanorana; species Nanorana parkeri. The sequence goes on along the minus strand of NW_017307238.1, from coordinate 117,219 downwards.
CTGGATGATACTTCACGCTGCGCCCGAAACCAGGTGAGGGGAGCAGCATGAAGCATGTAGGGCCCAGGACAGGAGGAAGAGGTCCCGGGAATGACATTAGCGGTTACCGGGATAATTAATATCCTGGTAATCAGTGGTAATGTTGGGGGGTAATGTTGGTAATCAGAAATTCTGAATTGAGAAAGCTAGTCATATGGCCAGTAAAACATCTTCATGTCCAGTTGACTTGATTCTTTTTCTTTTACAGATATACTTTCCTGGGATGCTTTAAGCCGAAATACAGGCCAATAACTCTTTTACTCCTCGGACCTCTCACCACCTTCCCTGGAACCCCCCACATGTGATTATTTTTCTAGAGCCTGTTGGCCAGTCAAATTATGCTTAGGGCCATCTTCCTTTTCGACTATTCTCTAGAAGTGGGCAATCTTTAATAATGATGTTAGGACTTGAGTGGCACTGCTGTATTGAGCTTTGAGCCCAGGCCATTGTGGTGATGCATAATGTCCTGAGCTTTCAGGAAGTTGGTTGAATGATGCTTAGCATCTTTCAACTCATATGAACATTGGCAGGGGGGCTTTGGTAAAGCGAGGAGGTGAGTATTGGAGAGAAACGCTTTTTTTAATTTTCGGATGCACATTTTCCACTTATTATTTTATTTAGGTTCTGCTTTAATTTGTTCATTAACAGAAAACATTATAACAGCCCGCAATTGAGACCTGGAATGTAGGCTGGATCTTTATCCATTGCTCGTTCTTGTCATGTGCCACTTCGCTCTTGTGATTTGTGACTGGGCACGACTGCAGTAATCTCAGAGAGAGGTTGGTACTGGAATTTGTATACACTTGCCCGGGCTGAAGGCTATTAATAGGATAAAGGAACTGGCAATTATAGGGAGTTAGTTAAAAGACAAGCCAGGTGCCAGATGAAAGCCTGGATGAAAATTAGCACCATTCAGCAGGCTGCGTCCCATGAGTCAGTATAAGGCAGGACTTTACCATTTGGCTGGAGTCTACCTTTAATTTCATCAGCGTATTTAATTTAATTTATGTCTATCGTTGCTTATACTTCAATTCCTGAGAGAGAATCAGTTTACATAATTTGCACAATTATGCCCATAATTATATACATCTTTGGCCAGCATGGGTTTGATGAATCAGCTGGATTAATGCAAAATGCCTACAATTACATATTTACAATGCAAAGTAAGTGTAGGAGTCCTGAAATAGTGATTGAAGTACTCAATCGCCAGTTTATGTAAAGGCTAAAGCTGTCATTTGACAGGGATCAAGCTTATACTGTACTTGTGTAATCACGCAAATGTCCTATGGATGTGTGTGTTAAAGATATCCTAGTGCAGCTACCATGGAGTAGACAGTGATATATCACCAGTGCAACTTGACAGATTGTCTTTTCCATAAAAGAGTTGTCCATTATTTTTCTGATGAGAGTGTGTCTGGATTGACGAGTCCATGGTGTGCATCTCCTGTTACCTGATTGGCCTAGCTAGGTACTTGAGTGGAAATTTAGTAGCTGATGGTGTAATGTTTGCATGTGCACAGGCAGATATTGCGAGATGGTTAGAAGGTGTCGCTGTTGAGGGTTGTGTTCCCAAGCCTTGAGGTCCAAGTATGGTGTCAAGTATTAGAATCTTCAGTGTCCAGTAGTGTCGTATAGGACCAGTGTCTATTAGTAATGAGGTTGGTTTGGCCACTACCATGAGTTTGCATTGACTTCCCGGGATTCATGAAGTTAGCCACAAGAGCCAATAATATGAAGGAATGTTTACCCAGGCCCCATTCTATAAAATGTTTGCCCAAACATCGTCATCCCGTTTCCAAAAGCTGGCTCTAACTCTCTCAGCTTGTTTTCCATGAACTTCCTGTCCAGAGCAAGATCACAAGGGACAGAGGCTGTCCATCTACCAGCTTGGAGAAGGGAGCAGAGGGAGGGAATTTGTTGCCTTATCTGTATGGAGAGACACACAGCTTACAGGGAAACAGTAACAGTATATCTTGGGCCAGTACTCAGGGGAACAGCTGATTCTACAGGAAGCTAAAACTTGTAAAAATCAAGGAGCAGCATCCATTGTAAGCATTTGAAATAGCTTAAATTCTTTAGAATTTAATATCCGCTTAATATCACTGCTGTAAAGTTCCAGAAATTGTTTGCCAAATGAACTCACTCTTCAGTGACGTTGATTATTGTGTATATAGCAGCTTTTCATGTTTGCCTCTGCCAAGACCAATGCCCATTACAGCTGTTACAGCCGTATAGCAGGGCTATCACTAACCATGTGAGTGTGTGTCTCATATCAATAGAAGAATCCAAGGGGGATGCACAAGCCCAAAAGGTTTTCCAAAATTATAGAAAAGCGCAAAGCCTTAAAGCTGAATGCCAGGCAGATAAAATAATACAAATTAAAGCAGTAATGTATTTTACATGCAATTAGGGTAGATATTTGCAATATACTTGGTATCTTTTTATAACCTGTACAGTAGACCTCCCTGTATAGTCTAGTTCTAGACTCCGGACAGGGAGGACAGCCTCAGACACCAATGCTACATGTACATACTGTATGTTGACAAGGAACATGCTGATAGAAGGAGAGAGCAGAATAAGTACATACACGACTGAGCTCATCAGTCTACTGCTGCTCCTTAACTGTCCAACCATTGACTGGTGGAGTGGAGGTGACCTAACTATATTGCTTCATTACGGTATAACTCCAGATATTTTTCAAATTAACCCTTGCAGTGGGGCTACCCTCACACTGCAAGGGTTAACTGCCTGTTTTGGTCTACGGGGGAAAATAGAGAAGAAATACTAACCCGATCCTCCTCCCGTGGCAGTGACCGCTCACCTCTCTTCCCCTCTCCTCCGGTTGTAGTATGTCATTCAGTGTCCTCACATCTAATGGTTCTTCATTAGATGTGATAATATAACCAGTCTAGGAGCCAGGTGAAACCAAGGATCAGGTGGGTATATCTGATTTATTTTCATCCCTAGACCAAAACGATCACCTAATTCTTGTAGTGTGGGGGTAGCCTCAGTGCAAGGGTTAATTAAAAAAAAACCAAAGGTCCTTCAATGTTTTTGATACCGTACAATTGTGGGTCAGCCTAATGTTTATCACCATAACTGCGCGATGAGTCTTTCCATGTATAGCTTTAATGTAAATGTACATACGGCAGCCATATTTGCTCATTACATATGGAGAATCTGCTCCCTGCTCAGTAATATTACACAATACAAAAGTTGGTTGTGCCTTGCCAACGTCTTTTTTATCTCGGTAACCTTAAATATTCCCATAGTCCTACCAGTCAGAAACGGTGCAATCTTTGCTTTGGCATGAAGACACATGATAGTGCTCAATAGCAGCTTTTTTTTGCTGGTTTACTTTTGGCTAGAAAAATGCACTTCTTTAACTCTGTCTGTAATTAAGAAATGTTCTATCATCTATCATCACCACCTATCATCATCAATAAACCAATCATCAATAAACCACTAAGACTTCCTTTACACCTTGTTGTATGTAGGAGAGCATTTAATGCAGTGGATGTTAGTATTCTGTTAATGCAGACATAGGTGCAGCAACCATTTTCATATATAATACCGTGATTATAAGTTAGGCCACTAGGTGGCAGTGTGTAATATGGTTAATGTTCGTTTATTTTAGTGTTCTCTCTTGTGGTACTTCAAGGTTATTACTGTATATCTTTTTCTGTCCCTATGTTCCCGTTTCTAATAAAACAAGAAGGGCCCAGCCATGTGTGCGGCAACATCCTTGAAATGGCAAGAGTTATAACTACAACAGCTTTCTAATAGCGGGCTTGTTCTCTTTCATTGGGAAAAACCATTGAAAAACAAAAGGCAGTCAATGGTTCAAACTCTATGGGCAAGCACCACATCTTGCCCCCCCCCTCCCCTCAAATGAAATATGAATTGCGCCATTTCAAGTAATATCCATGACCGGTGCAAGAAGGGCAGTTGTGTGAGAGCATGCGCAGGGTTCCTTTATCAGGGCAAACATATGTCTGCCCTGATGAAGGGACCCTGCGCGGTTCCAAAACATTGGATATTTAAAACACCTGGGCCATGCTTCTTTGTGCTGGTGATCTTCATTTCTAAAACCTTGGATATGCACGGCGCCATCCCTGGACATCACTACAAGCACCATCATCTTCCGAAAATACAGTCTCGATTGCTGTTTGGTGTCCCGGGGATATCTTTATCGACACAATTGTTATTGACGCAGAGCTTAATTCCATGCTCATACAGGGCAAGCTACAGACCTACCATAGTCAGAGGCCTGGAAACACTCACTGAAATACCAGAGAGTGTCATGAGCAGAATCCAGGTAACCAAGTAACAAGCCAGACATTTTTCATCTCTACCGCAGGCATATTCCCGAGGGAGTCTTCAGGGATCAGCTTTATAGTATACCAGAAGCTATGTCACGGCCCTGGACCTGTAAAGCCCTCTGCTGCTAATAAATATATTATAGGGTCTATTTATAACCAATTCGCCGTAAAAAAAAATTCTGAATGTTTATATAAATACTTATTTCCTGTGCTTCTCAAGACCATCTATTTGGCCAAAATGCAGTATTACATTACATACATTCAACCTGAAAAGAACATTTGTTTTTGTTTTCATTCACACAGAATGAAGCTTCCAAAAGATTTGTAGGGTGAATGGCTCTGTGAATTGATTATAAATGGACCCCTAGGTGTCATTACAGGCAGGTTTCGGATATGCCCTGCAATGCAGCTCCAAGGGTCAGCCAACCCAGATATTACATTACATACATTCAACCTGAAAAGAACATTTGTTTCTGTTTTCATTCACACAGAATTAAGCTTCCGAAAGATTTGTAGGGTGAATGGCTCTGTTAATTGATTATAAACGGACCCCTAGGTGTCATTACAGGCAGGTTCCGGATATGCCCTGCAATGCAACTCCAAGGGTCAGCCAACCCAGATCGCTGGAACCTGAACAATCTCCATTTGAAGAAAAATCTTGATAGAAATGCCTTGTAAAAATGGGTATACTTTTCTCTGAAGAGAAAAGACACCCATTCTCCTAGGAAAGTAGCAAAAAAACTGAAGCATCATGGGAGTAGGGGAGGTAATACTTGACTAACAGCTTGTTTGCCAGTGTCCCATTCCTCCTAAATGCAGCAGTATATCCCAAATGTCTCAGATTTACTGATCCTGTGTCCCTCGATGAATAATTAAGAAACACAATTTCAGACCCTGAGTTTGTAGTGTGCTTAGCAGGACGGCCAAAGCAAACACACTGTAAGCATGCTCTAATGCTGTTAATGCCGACATCTCAATGCAGGGTGGATTAATTTGCCTTTTGCGTCTGTTGCAGCCAGCTGATTCCTCTGCGCAGTAACAAAACCCATTAGCCTTGTCAGTTGTGCTAACGACAGAATAATCCATCTGTTACTTCAGGATAATTCCCATTTGCTAAATTGTAATACATTTGTGAAAAAGTACATTAGAATTAAAGAGATACTCTAGTGGGGAAAAAACACTTTGCAGCCAAGGTTTGCGTGAGCCCTTATTGGAGAAGGAACGATTGTTATGGAAGGGTTGGTGATCTTAGAAAATATGGCAGCTCCCATTTTAAATGGAACCTGTAGTGTCTTTTACAGTGCTTTAGATTTATCTTTAAATGTGATCAGCCTAATGTAAATCATTGTATCAGTAGGTGTTAACCCTTTCGCTGCTTTGGATGCAAGTACTAATTTTGTGGCAGCAGTGACCTGTAAACAGACTCCTGGCTGCTATAGCAGCTGGGTATTTGCTTACACTCCCTCAGCTTTTTTGTAGAAGTGATTGTGATCCAAAAATGTGCATTTTAACGTGTGCTGAAAATTAAATAAATAGTACTTGCGGTGAAAATGTTAATGCTTGAGATGCATAGTCTACCTTTCTGACCATGTTTCTTGTTACATTCATATTTAGGGATTAACGTGAAGCATGGTCACATTTCTTAGTGTGCCCAAGTCAACCCCGCCACCTCCCCGAATTGTGGACTTCTCCACTCTGCAGACTCTTGTTGAGCACAGGATCTGTGAATGGAGGGACTACAAGTCTCATGTGCAACTGCTACTGATGTAGTTCTCACAAGCACAAGTCACCACACTTGTAGTCCATTGATTACTTGCTCTGTGACATTAAAGCACTTGTAGTCCATTGATCACTTCCTCCAGCGCCAAAACCGAACGTCTGTTCCTCGGTATGGACCGTCTGCACGGGCTTTTGCTTTGCATCTGTGGTCTAATGATCATAGTGCAATGCTTTGCAGGCTCCAATGCAAAAAAATTATAAATACATATTTTTTCTTTCATCATTGTGCATACTTTTATTTTCCAACAGGTGGACTTTGCCTTTAATAAAATCTGTTTTTGTATTTTGTTGTAGATATTTTTTTACACTTGGAAGGTAGCCATATATTCTTATATATACCTATGAGAGTGCTTCCTGCATAGTAGTGTTACACAGTGGAAAGACTTTCCTGCTTCTCTCATTGCAAGTTTAAGGGTCAGTTCAGACCATGCTGCAATCAGTAGACTCACTGTAAAGGTGCCCACAAACCTTGCGATTATCGTGTGATAATCGCGTGAAATCCCGCAATCGTACGATAATCGCAAGGTGTGTGGAAGGCGTGAGACCGTTTCTACTGTACGGTCGCACGGCTTTTGTCTTACGAACATGTTTAAAAACCAGCCGAGAATTGTACGATTGTCGGCAGGTGTGTGGCATGCTCGTAAGATAAATGCTGAACAGGCCGGTGTGCGATTATCGCAAGTACGATCTGCATGTCCAAGATGGGCAGATCGTACTTTTTTGTAATGACCTTACAACCATCAAAAGTCTTGCGATGGTTGTAAGGTCTATGGGCACCTTAAGGCTAACTGGACATGGCTCAACAGTCCTTTAGGTTTTACATAGAGTAGGGAAGGATTAAAACCTTTGTCGGGCTTTAATTGCTGTATGCGTCTCTGATGGTGAGATGCACCCTGTTTGTCCTGATTTCCTGGTTTTATTAATTTTCTATTCATTTTAGTTTAAAACTGGCTAAAGGTTCACTTTAAGCAGTAATCCTAACCACATTCACAGATTAAAACTGGAGGAAGCTTTAACAAATCTCTATACGTTAGTGGTAAATGTAATAATCAAAATATGTAACAGTAAACACATAGGGATTTATGTATAAACTATTTGCAAAGCCATTTGTCCTAAAAAAAAAATCTGTGAACATTTGTTCTGTGCAATAGCGGGAAAAAAGGAACGTTTGTAGTACCGGTATATCTTTTTTTCAGGATGAATGTATTGTACTACCGCATTATGGCAATTCAAATTTCCTGTGCTCTTCAGCTCCATCTAGTAGCCATAATACGGTATTGTGCTATATTGCATTTGACCTGAAAAGAAAATAAATTATACTAAAAATGTTTGTTTTTGACTCTATTCACATGGAATTAATATGTGCAGAGATCAACAGGGTGAATGGCTCTGCAAATTGTTTATAAATATATAAAAAATAAAAATGTGAATGCCTAAGCCTGATGAAGGTAGACGCTCAGCACCATCAAAACATGTTAGCTTTTTTTATTAAACCCAAATTCTAAAAAACACTATTTCATACTTCATACAGTTTGTTTGCCAGTTTCTTTTTTTCATGTATAGTAAATTTTAAATACCAGCTGAACTATGCCCCCTGTCCTCCAGAGAGCCACCAAACGGAAACCTCCACTTAACCAGGATACCTTCCTAGGTAGATAAAGAGATCCAGTGCCTCACACCTTTCCCTCAACCAGACCTCCAGTGCCTCACACCTTTCCCTCACCCAGACCTAACAGTTAACCAATGTGGGGCCCCCGGATCACTTTGTCCAGGAAATATTTTCCTGGACAAAGTGATCCGGGGGCCCCACATCTTTCCCTCAATTAGACCTTTCAGATAACCAGGATACCTTCCTAGATAAAGCAATCCAGGGCCACACACCTTTCCCTCAACCAGACCTAAGAGTTAACCAAAATATATTTTTAGATAAAGCAATGCAGTGCCCCACACCTTTCCTGACAAGTACTAACCATTAACCAGAATACCTTCTTAGACAGAGCGATTCTGCACCCTACACCTTTCCTAGACTATTATTACATAGTATTTATATAGCGCCAACAGTTTGCGCAGCGCTTTACAATATAAGGAAGACATTACAGTTACAATACAATTCAAGACAATATGGTAAGGAGGGCTAACAGTAACTAGAGCTAACAGTTAACCAGGATACCTTCCTAGATAAAGTAATCCAGCTTCCCACACCGTTCTTAAACCAGACCTGACAGTTAACCTGGATACCTTCCTAGGCAAAGCGACCCAGTGCCCCACACTTTTGCAAAATGTCGGCACATCAATCAGATTCAGATCTAGTTTGAATGGGATTGGTAGTGCAGAAAGCAGAGAGGGATAGAATGTTATGTAGTATAGCCAAATACAATCACAGTGATCATGCAAGATGCTCTCTGGTTTAGTAGGTCTTACTGCCGATAGCACAGACATAGTGTTTTCTGGTTTCACATGTTGCCTGGTATTGCTATTTGCCAGTCAGTTGATCTCAGCAGGATATAGATTTACATGTCCTATTGATTCTGCTATTACAGGGCAGCCCTTTTTTTGTACGTGAAAATAATTGATCTCTGTCCAGGAGGACCTCTTAAAATATTGATAAGACATGGGCATCTGCGGCCAAAAAATTATTACAACAGCCCTAGAAAACCATCATGTAGCAGGTCTGAGAAGAAATATTGCTTTAATTTGCCATGTGACAATTTTATGTCTTTAATTAAAACACATTTTACATGCTGATGTTAGAAGACTTGCACAAAGCTACATTGATCTTTCTATTGAGGTGGGAATGATATTTGTATTGATGGTTTGATATTGTAAAACATCATACGGTCTGGTGGCTTAAAGAGTTCCCAGCAGGGGCCTTGTAGATTATTTAGAGGACTAATTTGTGACAGCTGTGACCAGAACCCAGCGAGCTAGTTAAATAACCCGGCCATTGAATTTGTAGTTTGCTCTATTTTATTTGTTCCAGCTAGAACATGGCATGAACTTACAGGCTTAAAGGATACCTTTACTAAGGATATAGAAGCAGCCATTGTTGGCTGTTTCTTCTGAAAATGCTTGTTGCATGGCTGTGATGCTGATCCAGTGGCTTCAGTACTTTGCATTTGTAATCTGCATGCTTATTCCAGGTAAGTGCCTTAAAGTACTGAAGCAAGAGACTCTGGGTAACAACTATTTTCAGAAGTTGGCAACAACTGTGTCCCTATTTCTCTCAGTTCAGGGATGCTATAATTGGAAAGCCTTCTATGGGTACCAGGTTAGTTGTATTGTAGTGCAAGGAGCATGATAATAGGAGGAGACAACAGATTGACGGAGAGAGATAAGGTCATCAGTCTGCTGCTGCTTCTTTCACTGTTCAGGCAAAGGTTAGTAGAGGGACAAGACATGCAAGTATTACTTAAAGCTGAAGTGAGGGCTAACACTTTATTAGGGCATTATCTATGTACCAGTTAGGTACCTCTAATGATGTGTACCTGCATGACAACTTTTCAGAGGGAGTGACACCAAAATGACCTCACCCCCTCACCCCCTTTGTGATGTGACTGACCAAATGTGATGGCAATGCAATAACTGCCAACAAGCAGTTAAATCTGTCTGGCTTGCCTTGGCGTGACCCCAGTTCACCTGAATTACCCAAGCCCTCTCAAAATTGCGACTGCCATACCCCTCTTCTGGGCCAATCAGTTGTGGAGAGGTGCATACCCCGCCCCACTGCTATACCTCAAAGGGGTGGGGAATGCCACTGCCGCCACTGATTGGGCCGGCAGGGGGGAATGGTGGTCACACTTTTGAATGGGCTTGGGTGAACTGAGTTCGCACCAAGCTCAGCCTCATCTCCAGTCACCATCGTATCTTTAAGCTGAAGGATATTGCATAATCAGATTGTAATGTGTGTGGTTGGCCTAGTCTGTCTATCCATTTAATCCTGTTCTTTGCTGGGTTATCTTGGGCTCTCAAAGCTACAGACTTGAGATGGTTCCTTCATTCAACCATAAACAGCAGGATTAGGAGATACTCTGTCTCGCAGCTTTGGAACCCTAAGGGCTTATTCACACTAGTTGCTCGGTAAAACACTGCTAGTGTCTGCTAGCAGGTGGTGGTGAGCCGCAGTGCCTTGCATTGTCACAACGCAAGTCACCGTTTACTTTTTTTGGCGCTGAAGAAAAATGTATGTATGTATTATACTGCAGTCCACCCACTTCAAACCCACGTTGTGGTGTGAGCAGGGCACATAGAAAACAATCATTGATGTGACGTGCACAATGATGTGCGTGGGCTTGGTATAAACCTAGTTTGCTTGAGTTCATCCGAGCCCATGTATACCTTTGACTACAACCCCTCCTCCTGGCCCAATCAGTTGGGTGAAGGGCATTCCCCAGCTCTTTGTGGCATGTAGCTGTGGGGTAGGGAATGCCCATGTCACATATGATTTGGCTCATGTGATCTGGGTTTGCAACAAGCCCCGCTCATCACTAGCGGTGACTAGCAATGGTCCAGTGCTGCACATAGCGTACCCTAGCTCCAATGCGAAACTGAACCTTCTATCTTTTAGTTGTTAAGAGGTTTGTAAAGGAAATTGGATAAATTGATGAGTAAGATGGAACCCTTTTTAACAATTTTAGGCCACCACCTAAAATTGGTGGAGAAAACATTTCAGCACACGGGGCGCAAGGGGTTCTTCTCAGTTAGAGCGGCTAAGGTCTGAAACTCACTGCCACAGGCAGTGATTTCCGCTAAGAGTGTGGCATCATTCAAGAAACTCTTGGACGATTTCCTTGGAGACAATAACATACAGGGGTACAGGTAGTGCTAAGAGCAAAATCACACATGGACTCATACACACGCACACACCAGCTCAAACATAATGCATACATGCAATAGGTTGGACTTGATGGACTTATGTCTTTATTCAACCTCAAATACTATGTAACTATGTAACCCATTTACTGTTCATTCATGAAGTATGTATTGGGCAATTATAAATGATCGTAATAATCCTCTGATTTTCATCTTCCACTAACTTCTGAAAAACCATCAGCTGTTAAAATACTGCTCGAAGCCCATCGTTCAGATTTCCCCAGCATGCTACAGGACCTCATAGAGAAGAACTAGTTACAACAAAGGTTATTAATTGCAGAGTTTTGTTGGCAGTGTCTGGCCGCAGAGGCCAATTCTACCTGTGCTGGGATTTATTAGTTTCTGGCACCTTACATGGCATGAAGATGGCTGCTTGCCGGCTGCTGCAGGATCCATCCTGGTTTTGTTCAGAAGGATCCTCATCACCTAACGCTGTCACTGTTGGCCCACAGACAAAAGCAATGTTTCACTTAGTTGGGTGTCTGCATTGTAGCATTAGGGAAGTACTCTTTAGCTGCTGTACCAGCACCGACTTTCTAATTTAAACATCCTGTTATTAAAAATTCATCTCATCTGAAAGCTAAGCTGCCTCAGTGAGCTGAAATATGTGCCAGACCACACTAGACATTAAAGAGAACCAGTCAAATATGTGTTTAACTGTACACTTAGTCAAGCATGAAAATGTACCATTGATGAACTCTGTGGATATTAGGTTCAAGTCGGTGGGTGATTGTGTAGAATCGATTTAACAATTTTTTTTTCTAGCAATTTAATCATTATGGTTGCAAGGAGGTTATTGTCACCAAGAATCACATTTTGGATGCTACAGGTTAAACTAGTATGACATCATTGGACTACTGTGCTCTGTGGAAGGAGAGCGATTTGTAGCTAAACCATAGAGGTAAATGTAGAGCAAGCTGGTCACTGCCCTGAAACATTGCTCAAACTCGATCACTGATTTATAAATTGCTGTAAAGTAAGCAAGTTAACGATAGAAAATAACTATTTCAACACACAAACAACAGACCACAAAAAGTCACTTAGAACAGGGTCATGTGCAAAGAATCTGAAGGCTTTTATAGAAGCCTTGCAATGGCATATCATATTTGGCCATAGGGGATTTCACATAATGTAAAGACTTAAACTTGAAGCACAATTGTAGCAAAGCTTTTGCAGCTTAGGCAAAGCCAGGGGGGCATAAGTAGTTAAAGCTGAACTCAGGCACAAAGACTCAAGTATCTACCTCAACAGACAAAGGGGATAAAGCTGCTCTGTGTGTACCAAATGCTTTTTCAAATCCAGATATTGAATAAACTGAATAAAAATACACAGTGCTCTAATCTTCTCCTACAAATAGTTGCAATGACTAACAAATGTGCTTAAAATATTATAAATATGCATAATAAACAAAAATATATACAAATAATTGTACCAACAGTTCTTAATAAAGTGCTATGTGCATAATATAACATTTGTATATAAATGGTTTACACAACAGTGATATATAGAACAGTGTTCCAAAATGGGCCCATATAACAATCTCCTTGGTGTTCAAATATCCACACCCTTATTAAAGTTAAGATCGACCAAACGCATCAAGTAAGGCCTGTGGATACTGGGAAGACCCTTCTCTTTGAAAGTACCATTTATTGTACGCTGAAATACATGAGCTACCGGTATATGCTATTCATTGCAACCACATATAGTATTTGTTAGGGATGCACCGATACTAGTATCGGTGCCGATACTGAGAATTTGGGCGAGTACGAGTGCTCTCGCTGCCTATTCCGATAATGGAACTTCCGATATCAGGAAGCCAGGCGGTGAGTCATTATATGCCACCCGGCTTCCTAATTGGCCCGGGAAGCCTGCTCCATGCTCCCTCGCCACCAGTGAGCATGGAGCCTGCTCCTGTGATTTATCCAGTCCTGGTCTAGGGGTAAAGGAATAAGCTGTAAGACTTAACTTATTTCTCATTCCACTTGCATATGGCGCTCTCCAATGCTTCTGAAATGTGGGTGGGTCCTCGCTATCCTCATGTATAATGCAGAACAGCTGTATTGTACATGATGCCATCGCAAAGGCTGCAATCGGTGTATCGGTAAAGGGGGAACAGTTTTGCAGCTAGGAGGAAGTCTGTAGGAATGAGCAAATAGGATTAATACAGTGGTACCTCGGTTCACAAACTTAATTCATTCCACGATTCTGGTTGCAAACAGAATTGGTCGCGGGCCGAATCAAACTGTGATCAGACCGCAATCTCGACTAGAGGAAGCCATGTGTCAGATCAGGGAAGATGGCTGCCGTTGTGTTCGTCACCCGATGCAGAGTTTGTGAACGGAAGCAAAATTTTGCCGAACTTCCTGTTCGAAAACCAAATTGTTCACGAACAGAAGCGTTCGTGAACCGAGGTACCACTGTACTACTGCCTTCTTTATCATGCATTTAGCCCTGGCACTGTAGTGGGGGTAGGGGGCAAGGGTCATTTTTACTGCTGCCCAGGGTTGGGCTTTAAAACATACTGGGGGAAATTTATCAAAACAGGAGCAGACAAAATCTGGAGCAGTTGCCCATGGCAACCAATCAGCTTCTATTTTGATTGGTTGCCATGCAAAACTGCTCCAGATTTTGTCTGCTCCAGTATGGATAAATTCCCCTCATTGTATCTAAAACCAACTGGAATGACTACCCCATTTAGGTGGGGTTTTTTTTTTGGTAAGCGATAGAGGTGTCCTCATTAAATGATTTTCACTTATTAACCATTTCAGTTCAAGGTAACAGATGTAAATATTTGGATTTGCCACCAAAAGTCTGTGCCAGTGACAATGGCCACCAGGACGAGTACAGTGGGTGAATCTTCCCAGTGGAAGTTATGGAGAAAGCCAGGGAACTAGTAAAAAAAAATTTAGGTGATGATTACACTCTCTGGGCTTTTTTTACACTCAGGCTTATCATGGTAGCCAAAGGAAATGCCCACCAGGTATCTTACAAATAGGTGGTCATCTCAATTCTTTTGGAGGCAGACTGCACCTGTATGAGACCTTTGGAAAGGTGTTTTGGAGCCCGCCGTGGCCAGAGATCGGGCTCTTAATCAGGAACCGTCTTCCCTAACTACAGGGAGTCAGAGTGTAGATGACCCCCTGGATGGTGTTGAACCAGTGGCATCCTTGTGGCTGTGGAACTGAGCCCGGCCTCTGGTTTCTGGTCTGGTTGCTAGGCAATGCGTTTTAGGCTCTACTTTAATGGCTCAATATGCTTGCTAAAATGCACAGTAGATCCAAATGCACTTTTTAACAGTAAAAGTGTCTTCTCCTTGCTGAAGCTGCAGTTGTGACATGTATACGTTGTTCCATCTTTGATTTTCCGTTCCTTAGATACCAATTACTTTTTTTCTGTCTTCTTTTGTCTCTGGCGGAGTAATTAACTCTCACATGCCCCATGCTTTGAGTAAAAACTGCGGTCTTTGCAAATTGGGAGATTGATGTAGGCACTGGGCTTAGCACGGCAAAATCTTCTATAGCTCTCTAAGGATAATGCAATATTAAAGCCTAATGTGAACGAAGTGACTTCTAGGTAAGTTTTGCTTTTCAAAATTAATACGGATTTGCAGTCTATAGTGGAGTTGGGGCAGCACTTCAGAAAATGTTGTGATTTTGATCTGTATTTCTCTTGGAAGGTCCAACATGGGGTTTGTCTGTTCCCTAGAGCAGCCTATCTCAAACAGGGTGCTTTGGCATCCTGGGGTGCTTCAAAATTGTTGCCAGCACCATAGAAACAAATTGTGCTAATCCGTTAAGTGTGAGGTCCATTCTGAAGAGGACAGTAGTTTGCCTCCATCCAGGCCTGGTCCACCTTTTGCCATGCTGCTGCAGCTCCTTTGCCAGGGGGAGGTAGCTCATGGTGTGAAAGGGGAACTTTAAAGTGAAAGGGGGCTCCTTATGTAACAAAGGGCTCCTCCAAATGTGACGAAGGGACTCCTGAGGTGGACTTTGATGTAAAGGGGGGACTCTGATGTAAAAGGAGGAATTCTGATGTAAAAAGAGGGAGGGTCTGGTAAATGGGGGCTCCTGATATGATAAGGGGACTCTGAAGCGAAGGGAGAACCCCATTCTTTATGTTTTTGCAGGAAGTCCCATCTTTAAAATCCATACAAGACCCCTATATGGAACAGGGGTCTGGCATGGATTTTGGAGGGCTCATGCATTTTTATGTCAGACTAGACCTCGAGATTTTGCATTTTCAACTGGTGACGTGACTGAAAAAAGGTTGAGAAATGCTGCCCTAGAGTCCTTATTCTTTGCATTTCACTCTTGCCAAAGAGATGATGTATGTAATGAGTCCCATGACAACCAAACAGAATCATTTAAGGCTATAGGCTCAGTTCACAAATCTAGAACAACAGGACAAGGATACGTATTATAGCAAAAAGTTAGTTATTTTCGTTGAATTCAATGAACTTTAAACATTAGAGTCAGATGGCTGAAAATAGTGTGCCTTAGGCTTGTGTAAAGTTTTATGAATTGAGCCCTATGTCTCTGCTTTATTAGTTGGTGCATTGCCTGGTCTCCTGTTTGCTCAAGAGTTGTCAAAATTGGACGGCTGACACGCATCTAGTTTCACCCTTCTTTGTGTGTGCAGACGGGTTATTCTTTAATGTACCCATAGGCAAAAGATGAAAGTTGTTCAATCTTCCCATTTTCAGTTGGATCAAATGATGATCTCATACCTATGAGGTACCAACAGCCAGAGCTGGTGAAAACCTCTGGGGAAAAACAGTATCTGGACAATTTAGAAAATGTACTGTTGTTTACCCCTTAATGAGTCAACATTGGAGTTGCCTTCCTTACAGTAAACACAGACATTCACCCAAGGTGAAAATTTGTGTCGGATATCTCAGTTCGGTCAGATTGCATCTGTCCACCCAAGGTCCTAAAATGTCTATAGCCAGCTTGAGGCTCTGCTTCTCAAGTAAGCTCAACTCTACCACTGGTGGCTCACCAATACTATTGATACAAAGGCAGTCAAATAGATAGATGGATAAATAATATGTTATACAGGGAGAAAAAAGGGGAGCTAAATTGATGATATGCTCGTTGTTTACTGCCAAGTAGATAATAACTCCTGCACTGATAAATTTTGCTCATTAAAATAGAGTAGTTATTGTGGGGATTGTTGAAGGATTTATTTTCCTATCGTTTATATGACACATTTGCATTAAAATTGGATTTGCCTTGTCAAACAAGAGTTTGGAACATGATAAATAAGTAGAGCAAATCATCCCTCTGCCATTATTAGTGTTGATGGTTTAATATCCAGGCTGGAATCCCTATGGGGATATTGTGTGCTCCCTACTTTCGCTCTCCTTATTAAGCTAAGTGGAAGTGAGAGGTAATCCATATTCACACTGTGTTTGCTCATAGCTTCAAAGGGAATGTAACATGGACTTTCCAGTGTCTTCAAGAGGCTGACTCTTTCTTGCACATTTAACGCATTCAGACATGTCACAGTTGTTAGGCCTCTCAGCACCCTGGTTGTAAGGGTTTAGTGCACAAGTTCTGCTGGCTGGCTGCCCCCCTCTTTGATTGGAAAGGGATCCTGTTACTTGTAGAGAATTACGTTGAGGTTCTTTGTTGGTTTATGAAAAGAAAAACTAAGCTAAGAACTATGTGCTTGTAGACTGGCCAAATGACAATCGCATGCAGGGGAGATGAAATTCCTTGAGGCTCTCTGTTGTTAATACTCTTCCTCTTCTTCATAGTTGTCAATGGTAGGGACACGGACCGATACACCATGGCTCCCACTGGTTATTTATAAAAAAAAGGCAGAGATGATCTGGTTGTGTTTATCAGATCATCGTATTTGCATATCAGCAACTCCCGAAGCTTCAGCTTTAATTTGTTCATAGGAGAGGGTTGCAGCACATAAATTACACAAAGCTTGTAGTTAGGTAAGTACAGGCAACCACATAACCTGTATAATCTGTATATATATGTATATATATCTTTATATTATATAT
>NW_017307238.1:95989-99449 GCF_000935625.1 Nanorana parkeri | reverse complement strand
GAAAGTGTTAGGCCTTCTGACCTTCCCTCTTCAGAAAGACACACGAGTAAAATTGTATGCAAAGCTTCTTTGCTTTTAACAGGCAATGTGCCAAATCATCAGTGGTATTCCATGCTAACAGACCTTAAAGGATCAGTCCACCCAAAACCGATGTTATGGTGTTTCATAGATACTGTTGAGTTAAACCAAAAATGGTTACTTATGTCTCTTTAAGACTCCTGGGGACATCTTTCATGAAAACAAATATATATTGCAACGATAATATTAGTACAATTTACACTGCCTGGCCAAAACAATTCACCACCTAGATTTAGCTAAGCAAATAGGTCACAGCCTTCCAGCAATGCTATATCCCAAAAAATGAGGTCAGCTGTCTACCTGAATATACTGAATGACCAGGTTCTTCCATCAATGGATTTTTTCTTTCCTGATGCCACGTGCATATTCCAAGATGACAATGCCAGGGTTCATTGGGCTCAAATTGTAAAAGACTTGTTCAGGGAACATGAGAACCTTTGGGATGTGCTAAATAAGACTTTGCATAAGCTGTGGTTCAGTGAGCATGAGACATCATTTTCACACATGGATTGGCCACCACAGAGTCGGGACCTTAACCCCATTGAGAATCTTTGGGATTTGCTCTAGAAGACTTTGCATAAGCTTATTGAAATGATGATGCAGTGAATGCATGCCATAATCAAAGCTAAAGGCGGTCCAACTAAATATTAGAGTTTGTGACTTTTTCTTTTTGGCCTGGCAGTGTATTTATGATAAAGCCTGCAAACAGTGTTTGCTTGCATGCTTTCATTATACAGGAGCTGCTGTTAGTACAGCAACATAAATGGGGATCTGGCTGTCAAAATAACAGATGGTCCTGATTTATGTCAGAAAACACCCGGCAGGTAGGGAAGCCTTGAGTGTGCAGGTACACCCAAGATACAATGATGATGTTTTTTTGGGGCCACCTTGTATGCTTAGGGTCTGCAGCAACAGGCACCACCTCTGATACGCCTCCAATAGCAATACCAAAGACATGAGCTATGTGGGTGGGTGAAAACCCCTTTACATGCAAACTGAAAGATAATATAGCCAGGAACTATAGTAAGAACATCTTGTTGTCTTCTCAAGAGAGGTTTGGCGGGTATCAGATTATTCTAGAATTGAAATCCAACTTGTTTTTAGTGGATTAATCCTTTAAAGGGATCTTGTCAGGATAGAAACATGGAAGATCACAGCAAGCTCAAGGCTAATTAATCGTTATCACTGATGAGTCAATGACTCAGAACAGGCAGGCAGGTTTGGAGATCCAACTTTGGTGCTTGCTTGCTTTTTTCAGATCAGGAATTTATTACTGTGAAATTCTAGGCAAATTGCTAAAAACATAAGCAGACTAGGATTGTGTTTCTTCCTGCAGATCCGGCTCCTTGTTTAACCTATTTGTTTGAATGCAAGTTGCTAGTCACTCAAATCCATAACCGAATAGACATTCACTAAAAGAGTCGACTTGCTGAGAGACAGCTAATCAAAGAGGTTTGGGAACAGGATCGAGACCGGCAATTCAGTTGCAAAAAAATATCTTAATTTATTGAAAACAAAATTATTTGTGACAATTAGCCATTATTTCACTCATTAAAGTTAAATGTCATGCTTCAATAATTTTTAACTTTAATGAGTGAAATAATGGCTAATTGTCACAAATAATTTTGTTTTCAATAAATTAAGATATTTTTTTGCAACTGAATTGCCGGTCTCGATCCTGTTCCCAAACCTCTTTGACTAGCTGTCTTTCAGCAAGTCGACTCTTTTAGTAAATTGCTAAAAACACCATCGCTAAATATACCACCAAATGCATGTATGGTAGCTCTTTTCCCTGTCAAAGTCTCTGTTTTATTGTCCATTTATTTGTGTTATACTGTATACACATCCCTACAAAGTACAAATGATATATGAATAAACTTTGGGGTTTATATACAATGGGGAACAGATACCAGTATTCTGTCTGTTATGCACGACGCACACTATGGTCCATCCAATTCACAAAAATTAGGCCACGGCGTGTAGCCGGTAAAGCCTTACCGAGTTCTCTCTGTTCAATGGATCAGAAAGAGCTCCATGATTGAATGCAAGGCAGTCTTGTAAATTAGTTTTTTAAACCAATGTCTGTTTTTCTTGTGCTCAGCTAGCTTCAGTCCACAAGCCTGGGGAGCTCAGAGACCATTTATAAACCACGTTGCCATACCACTGCTGTGCTGGATACGCTATAGAGTGCTGACAGGACCCCCCGAGACCCCAAAGTTCTTATGCAAATGATGCCTTCCTGACAGTCACCAATAATTAGGCCTTAGGCCTGTCCCCTGGTGACAGTTTCCAAGTGACCAGGCATTAAAACTAGCAACAGAAGGCATTAACACTAACTCCTGCATTCTCACACAAAGGATTGGGTGTAGCTACTCCTTCTTTTTCTTTTCTTTTTTACTCCCGAAGTGTTTTGAGTCTTTGCAGGGCCGGCGCTAGCGCAAGGCAACATGGGCACTTGCCTTACGGCGCCAGGGAACAGGGCGGAAAAATTACAGTCGGCCGCCCGGCATAAGTCCGGCTCCGGCCGTCCGATCGAGACCAGTGTGGACTGCCGCTGCGGGCGGCATCTGAAGGACGAGTCCCGGCCGCAGCGGCGCTGACCTGTGCAGTCTCAGTGACAGTCTCTGGCATAGGATGACATGGGGGCATAGGATGACATGGGGGCATAGAATGACATGGGGCACAGTATGACATGGGGGCACAGGATTGCATGGGGGCATAGGATGACATGGGGGCATAGAATGACATGGGGCACAGGATGACATGTGGGCACAGGATGACATGTGGGCACAGGAGGGCATGGCGGCATAGGATAACATGGGGGCATAGAATGACATGTGGGCACAGGATGGCATGGAGACACAGGATGACATGAAGACAGGATAACATGGAGGCACAGAATGACATGAAGACACAGGATGGCATGGAGACACAGGATGATATGGTGCACAGGATGACATGAGGGCACAGGATGGCATGAAGACACAGGAAGACATGAAGACACAGGATGGCATGGAGACACAGGATGACATGAAGACAGGATAACATGGAGGCACAGGATGACATGAAGACACAGGATGGCATGGAGACACAGGATGATATGGTGCACAGGATGACATGAGGGCACAGGATGGCATGAAGACACAGGAAGACATGAAGACACAGGATGGCATGGAGACACAGGATGATATGGTGCACAGGATGACATGAGGGCACAGGATGGCATGAAGACACAGGAAGACATGAAGACACAGGATGGCATGGAGACACAGGATGACATGGGGGCACAGGATGACATGTGGGCACTGGATGGCATGGATACACAGGATGACATGAAGACAGGATAACATGGAGGCACAGAATGACATGAAGACACAGGATG
>NW_017307238.1:74660-95971 GCF_000935625.1 Nanorana parkeri | reverse complement strand
CTCTATCAGAACTCTTACTGCAATGATACATCTGGCTACATATGATGCCTACTGTCCTTCCGGGATTTAGCTTAATACACTTTTCTACACTTTAATGCTGCCTGCAGCTTCTTGCGTTAAAACAATATCCTTTTTAATTGGATCACCATTTTTATGCCATTTTCCTGAACAGGCTTTTTTTATTGGAAATAAAGATGTAGTGTTCTGTCAAGTCTAATAATTGCACCATGTCTCTACATTACATTTCCACACTGATATGTCTCCCTTTAATGATAAAGTCCTTCTTTGCAGAACAGAATGTTTGTCCAGGAAAGGTCAACGTCTTGAACATATGTAGACTCTTTGAGAAGAGGAGGTTTATTGACACTCTGTGATATCCGCCAAGTTGACAGCTCGCTGTGCGGAGCCATCCACCGATTCTTCTACACCATGCTGTTTGGGCTTTCTACATGCCTGGTACAGAAAGTGATCTGTTGTTAATGAAATATGGTGCCTTCATCTCCACCTGTTTGATGTTTCATGTGTTTTATCCGTACGCGCGTTGTGCTGCTCGTTTGCTGGAGGCACTGTATGGGGGTGTATTGATACGCTGGGACAATCAAACTCTTTCACAATACTTGGATTTCTAAGAAAATTAGTCATTTTTTAAAATGGCCTAAAACGGATCTTTTAGTGTTTTATGGAGTGCTAATGGTTTAACTCTTGCTTCTTATATCTCTTAGCTACTCCATTTGTCAGCTCTCTAACTTTTAAGTCACACACCCTTGTGATACTCAAGCTCATGAATCTCTCCTATCCTACTGCATTATGTATAACATATAATACATGAAGAATTTATCAGGAAGAGGACTCTATGGGAGTATTATTACAGATTATGCTTATATGCATATATGTGTTTATTTTATACAGTACAGTGGTTCCTCGGTTCACAAACTTAATTCGTTCCACGAGTCTGGCTGCAAACCGAATTGGTCGCGAACCGAAAAGCTTTACAGCAAGTGTGCACAGGTTTGTCTGCAGGGAAGATGGCCGCAGTCGTGTTCATCACCCGATATGGAGTTCATGAAAGGAAGCAAAGTTTTGCTGAACTTTCTGTTCGCGAACCGGATTGTTCGCGAACGAAGCATCCGTGAACCGAGGTATTACTGTATATATTTGTGTACAATGTTTTTGGCACTAGCATGTTGGCGCTGCTTATTTTTCTGGCAGGGGCTGCAAGCTTTTAGTATCAATCCCAATGCAGTATTGTATGATACTTTCAGTGATGTAGTCAGATTTGAAATAAGTAATTTTGTGTTAGGGTGGGGGGTAGGTTTTGAGGGTTCTTACTTTACATTTGTAGAGTTTTGATTCTGTGTTAAGGTTAGGCTTAGGTTAAAGATTTGGTGTTAGAGGTAAAATTAAGGGTTACGTTTAAGGGCCTATTCACATCAGTGTGCAGTGCCTTTATGCGTGTTGGTTTGCAGTGTTGCCTTTCATTCTGATTGGCATTCCAATGCACCTGTATTGCAGTACACTACTGTGTGGTATGGAGCGGTACTGAAAAATGCTGCATGCACAATTTACACAACGCAGTGGATGGGGATGGTATGAGTGGGCCTACAGGGTTTGGCTGAGGGATGGCATAACTGTCAGTTTAAAGACAGTTTGGTGAGTAAGTCACGTGTAGATTGCATATGTGTGCAGTGCCAGGACATTGTGCTTTTTCACTCAAGGTGTGCCCCCCCCCCCCTGACTGAGATGGATGGAGCCTGCACATCTGTATGTAGACTGGCCGGGCCAGAGGGGGGTGCAGAAATGCCAATCTTTGTCTGCTGGGCCTTAGATTACCTCCTTTTAGTCCATGGGAAACCAAATGTGATGGAAGGGGGCTTGCAACTTGGTTAAGCTGTGATTTAGGCATAATGAGCACAGTGAAACAGAGGCAGGTCTCAGGAAAATAAGGTAGCTTCTAACTAGGGATGTCCCGATACCACTTTTTCAGGACCGAGCACTTCCCCTCATGTACTTGGCGATACCAATTACCAATACCAGTGAATTTAAATGATCCATAGTACAACTACATGTTATTTACTATGGATCATGATTTAACCTATTCATGTTAGCAGGGGAGAATTGTAAATCTATTGCTGTGATGTAGTGGAGGTGTGTGCTGTATATATGTACTACATATACATTACACACGTCCAGTACACTATAGCAATAGATTTACAGCCAGCCCTGTCCCAGCTTCCCTCACTTACAGTTTCACTCTGATCCATGTTGCCTCACGCGGCTCCTCTCGTAGTCGGTGCTGGGCTGGATCGCTGCATCGCGTCTCGGTGCTCAGCTTGTGGGAGGCGCTCACAATTCTGCCCTGCTAACATGAATAGGTTAAATCATGATCCATAGTACATATACAGCACACACATCCCGTACACTGCAGTAATAGTTACAATTATCCCCTGCTAACATGAATAGGTTAAATGATCCATAATACAACTACATATTGTACTATTATGTACTATGGATCAGGGAGCAGGCAGGAGAGAGGTCAAGGACAAGCCGTGGTCGAGGAGCGCAGAACAGGATCAAGGTCAAGCAGGCTGGATCGGTAGCAGGAGATCAAATAGGTTCACAGGATTCAGGAGCAAGGTAATAGCTGAAGATCAGTCAGCAGGGAGGTCTGGGTGTCTCAGCCTTAAATAGCCCTTTTCGCTATTTATTCATTAGGAACGGGCGTGTGCGCACGTCCGCGCATACGGGGTTGTCCGCGGACGCGCGCACGCCCACGTAGAGGCACGCGGCCACGCACCATCCTCTGTGTAGGAGGATGCGCATGCGCACGTGCATGCACAGGTGCTCGTCCAGCATTCCGGCCACACAAGCTAGCTCTGGCTTCATGACACAATCACTAGTGGAGGTTATTTTTATAATGGTGTTCTGCATGACTTTAGTCAAAGTATGACCTGTTCTTTTAGAATGTTAAGGGCTCCATTATATCTTCCACCATTATTTCCATCATTAAACAAATTCTTTGTTGCCATGAGAAAATGTAAACACAGCTGTACTGTATATACTGAATACTACATCTGTGCCTACATAAAGCTATTAAGAGACTATTTCTGTCCCCAACATTGAACGGCAAACTATTTTTATCAATTTGAATTGCATTCTACATTACTTAGGGCAGTGCCAATAAGAGATACAATTTTCCTTGCCTATGGGCTCACAATGAGAGAAATGAAATATTTTTTAGTCTAAAAATAAAATAGATAAATGTACTCAATAATTTACACAGATTTGCTATGCACATTGCCAGTGCTGTAGTTAAGCCTGTCACCCAGTAGACAATGTCACATTAGCAGGCGTACAGCAGATCCTTCTATGACCTCTTTTTTTGGGTTTAACAAGGAATTTCAATCCCAACTTGAGAAATATTCTAATGAAAAGGCTACTACCTGTCTCTTATCTTTTTGTGCAACCAATCCTTTGTTCATGCAATAAGGTATCTTAATTATGATGTTTTAAATACTTTTCCCTTCTGCTATAATTATTTATAATGGGCAACCTTTTTCCTCACCTCAGAGGTACCCTTGAAATAATGTTCAGATCTCAAGAAACCCCTGCTGAAAATTATTATGTATACAGCTCATGCTATGTTAGCCACACTACATTAGTGTTCAATGAGAAGAAGTTCCCTTAGGGTCGTTAGAAAGAACGCCCATTACACTGGTGGTCAATGTAGTGTCCCCATATGTTGGTGGGCAGTGGGAAGAATGCCCTCTTTACAGTCAGTTAACATGATCATCGGTGTTAGTGGTTACTTGCCTGTTAGATGGGAGTTTAATCCGCTGAACCCCTAGCAACCTCTGTCGGAACCCTAGGGTTCCACAGAACACTGGTTGGGAAGGGCTGCTATTGGAAGTCTCAGCTTTACCGCCTGACCTGTGTCTCATCTGAGTGTACCCTTGCTCACCTTAGTGCATCGAATGCAACTCTGTTTCAGCTGTGGAGCCAAGATATTGCAGATATATTTATCTTTATTGTCTCCAGTTTGCCTCTTTCAGCCATTTTAGCAACCAGTGGAATTACTTTACTTTCAGCCTCCTTTAACATTTCAACTGGGATTCAGGAGATTACAGGAGTTTAAGTATCATTGGGGATGTATTTAGAAAACAAAAACGCTATTGTATTTTTTATATAAGGGCTTTTTTATTGGTTGCCTGAAACAAATCACATTCTAATGGAATAACACAGACAATATATATGTATGTGTGTGTGTGTAGGTGTGTGTATGTGTTGTGGCAGTGCATGGCAAAGCCGCGGCGTAGTATGGCAACATTGGCACCCAGGACTCTCAGCCAAAGGGGCTGAGAGGGTCCAGAATGTAAACAATGTTATAAGGAAGAGCCTGGCTTTTCAGGTCCTTCCAGGTTTTCCTAATTGTAGCTGGAATCTGGAGCTCTGGAGATCTCTTAGAGCACTGGGTGGGATGAGATCTCCAGTCCTGGGGCCAGTTGTTACCAATGACCAGCTTGGGCTGATCAAGTGGCTGAGAGTAGCCTTATTAGGAGTCTGGACCAGAGTTGTGTTGCAGAGTTGTGTGGGTGCAGGAGGCACAGAGCCACAACAGACTCAGGTGTGTGCTGGACATGTGGAACAGCCAAGGAAGGCTGGGAGAGGTCGGGAAGGTCGGTGACCCTAGGAACTGTGGGACACACTGCTGAGAGAGCAGAGTGAGTGGTGACCAAGGTAGGTTTGTGTTTTTTTCAGAACTTTTATTCATGTCATGGGAAAGGATAGCAAATTGCTCATGGACATAAGGGCTAATTAGGATCCCAAGTCTTCTTACTATGATAGAAGACCCTATATAATAAATACTTTTTTTTATTTAGAACAAATTGAAAGAAATAACTTGGTTTGCTCTGCCTATAAACATATTCTCCCATTACCCCAAATAATTTGACCAATCCTTAAAAAATTGATCAACTGATATCTGCTGAAGGGGTGGACCACAGCTCCAAAAGATCAGTCCCCTCAACAGAGATCATGAATTGACCAATGCTGAAACATACCATCACCACATGAAGCTCAGAGTGCAGGTTTCCACAGGAAAGGTAAGTATAATGGTGTGGTTTTTTTTTTGACACAGCTATGGAGCTATGCAAATATTTACCTGGCAAGGAATTTATATTATTACTGTTGTGTGTGTATATTGGCAATTTTGTTTTTGTCAGTCGCTCTGATCCCATGTCAATGCACACAACTGTTGGTGGCTCGGATACAACCCCAGTCCAGAGTCTCCTGGTACAAATAGTTCTCGCATTGCCAAAAGCATGTATACCAACTCTTATGACTGCAAAGGACTAAACTACTACCCTGTTTCCCCGAAAATAAGACCTACCCTGAAATTAAGACCTAGTGCCATTTTTGGGAATTGCTAAAATATAAGACCTACCCCATAAATAAGACCTAGTTGTGACCATTCCCAGGGCCGGTGGTGTCATAAGGGGGAACTTGAAGAGCCGCGGGAGAGAATCAGCGGTGCCAACGAAGCCGGCGCTAGAGGAAGCGAGGCGGCAGCGCAGGGAGTAGAGCCGCATAAGCCGATGCTTCCTCTATAGCGCCGGCTCCTGTCACAGGCGGAGTGATACCAAATGCACTCCGCCTTTGAGGAATCGATAGTGAAAGCGCGCTTCGCCATTTTGGATTATTTAATTTGGATTTGCATTAACTTTGGAGTGTTATACATAAAAGAAAAAAAAAATAAGACCTACCCCGAAAATAAGACCTAGTGTGTTTTTTTGAGCCAAAAACAATATAAGACAGTGTCTTATTTTCGGGGAAACACGGTAAATCCAGGCAAGGGTTGGCTGGCTTGTTGTCCCTGTGCTCACAGTATCCCACAAGCCAGAAGTCTTTACAACATAATAATAAGTATTTCCTAGGACTGTCTCAGTTTTGTCTACAGATTAAATGGGTGGTGTTCTAATATTGGGACCAAGTAATATAAAATGTTTTGCCATCCTTGATGTCATAGGTGATATGAAATGCATCTTTCCAGCACTACTGTACTGCTCTTTTTTTTATATACATTTCAAGCACCAGAAGACAGGCTACACTTTCAGGTGGGTTCTGCTGTGCACAGGAGCCAAGCAATTTATAATTAATCAGAGACACTTGGTTATCATTTACGCTACAAGTGGTACAGCCTGTGTCTTTCTAGCACTGAGATAATGCTCTTTGTAGATATTTAAAGCCCTTAGGAGCAGGCCACTTGTTTAGATGGGTTCTGCCATGTTCAAGAGCGAAGTATAACCCATGAGCAATGAGAGATAATTGACTGCTTGTCTTCCCTGACTACAAATTTAAAATCGCACCAGACTTCGTCATAAAGATAGTTCCGTGGTACCCAACCTCTTTGAATGTGAAATGCTCTATGAATACTGAACTAGGAAATGTGAGTAAAACATAAATGTATATGAGCTTATGGCTAAATGGAATTTTGCACCAGAGCATTAGGAATGTGTATATCGTCAAAATCATTCTGGAAGCCATATTTAATCTATTTGTGCCATCAATACCATGTAGAAATGTGGATTGGTTCTTATTCTTTAACTTAGCTAAGTCTAATATTCTGTGTGTTCACTCACTGAAAGTTATATTGTTCATGTATAGGAACAGAAACTTTTTGAATGGTGGCTTCAAACTCTATGCAGTATATACAATCTATCAGTAAGACACTAAAAAAAGTACTTTTTTTGCTTTTTGTGAATGAAATAATGGACTGTTATACAATTTATACTGATGAATATTCACCAGTTGTTATAGTAAGTGATGTTTATGATGATTTGGAGGCAGCAACTTTAGTTGGGCTTGGCATATGCATTTTTTTGGTGAGCAACATGGGTTTTGTTTTAAGATGCAGCTGCTATAGTTTATGGTATATGATATAAGAAGTATTTATAAAGTAGTTTAGTCTGTTGCAATCTTAAAGGAGAACTATGAGGTGAGTGCTTTTCACTCAACTCATAGTTCTAGCCGACCTGTGACAATGAGACTGTCACAGGTCGGCTCAGTAAATCGGGAGGTGAGCGAACACATACCGGCGTTCGCTCACCTCTCGATCCTGTCACCGCTCTCTGCCGTGACAGGGGAAGGGCTGGATTCCCCCCTCCCCACTCCTATCCACCAGCGCTGCCTGGCGGAACGGACGGGGGAGGGGGCGGGTACAGCTGGCTCTGCCTCTAGATAGGCAGAGCCAGCTGTCAGTCACGCAGCTTGGCGGATCCCAGCACAATTGTCGGGATCTGCTTCAGCTGCGGCGTCTCAGTATACCACGAGCTGTAGCTTGCGGTATACTGAGCCTAGGGTGACGGGAGGACGCTAGTTTGTGTCCTCCTGTTACCCTAAGGAGAACTATGGGGAAACGCCTTAACCCCATAGTTCTCCTTTAAGACCAGTTATATATGCTTTTGGCAATTTGTGAGTAAAGTTGTCAATATGGCTGCCATGGGAAAAGGCTGGAAAAGCTTACCGTATAAATATATTTCTCGATCATATATAGCTGAAAGCAAATGTAACATTATATGTTTGTACGCGGAAAGGTGAATTTCAGGCCACCGATGTCTCATTATTTCCAATATTTCTTTGGTTTGTGCCCACACATAGCATGTAAAGCATTAGCTCAGCACGGGTGTAATTATAAAATGACTGTATTTGAAATATTTTGTGATTACCGCACCCATACAGATTGTGATCATACAAATCCATACAGTTACTCCGCTGATGTTTACAGTGCAGTTGGGTTGGCTAAATGGGTACAACACAATGGTTGGAGTGAATGGGGCTGAGAGGGATGGTGGGGTTGGAGAGAGATGTTTTTTTAAAATAATTTTGGACTGTTGTCTAGGTGTCCTTTCATTAAATGCAAGCCTGTTTGCAAAGCATTACCATTTAATCAGCAAGGCTTCACCGCCACTGCATAAAGTATTTATCATATGTCCTTGCTATCAAAAAGTTTTATGTTACCAGCCAAATAAATATTGTTGCTGTGAAAGAGGGAAGAGCGGTCCTCTGCTTTCCGGCTTTGCAGCCTTGCTAAAGTGTGACTGTGTAAAAATCATTAGCTTAGTAAACAGACCTCATGGAGATTGTTTCTGTACGCTGAGGAAGGTCAGCTAATAAATCTTCCTCTGTTAGCTTGCGGCACAATCAAACACAATCAATTAAACACTCTGGCTGAAACGAAGGTCTCCTTCTGCACACACTAATGCTTTGGCCTGATCTGTATTAAGATGTTGTAGGATCAGTTTGTGTTTGCTGTAAATGTCACAGCGCCTCATGCAGTTCAATATGGCGTTGGAACACTGGGATGGATGATGTGTGTTCTTTTTCTAGGGGAAGTTTAAATAGATCTTTCTGCTGGGGATCACAGTTTAACAGCTGGAATTCCATTAAAAAGTGTTTGCTGGTTTTGGTGCACAGGGAAAATGGCAGCAGAGCCCTTGTAAGAAAACTACTTGTTTAAGTATGTTGTTGCCTATGGCAGAGAATGCTGGGGTTCATAGGTCTTCTTCTGCTCCTGGCAATAACCTTAGAGTTCACCTATTCCCAGACTATGGACATTAATCAATTTGCATATTCTTAACCAGCAATATAAAAGCTTTGAATAAGTCCCCCACCTCTCTAGCTGCTTTTCTATGTGATGTTTTTTTATTATCAAAGATCCTCAAACTGAAGTCAAGCTCTAGTTGTTTTTTTTAAGTTTAGAAACATCTGCTGTATGCTAAAAAAAAAAGGCTAAGAAGCTAAGTTTTTAAAGCTTATGTTATAGAATTTTAAAATTAATTTCTTCACAATGTTTATAGATTCAAAGTTGAATGAGTGTTCAGAACATGTGAGCACTGTGATGTGCATGATCTGGGCACAAGTCACTTTAACTTTCACAGTATTTTATTCATTTAAAGAGTAAAAGGTACAAGTGTACCAAGTATACAAAATAATAATACATGTAATAACTCATTTGTATTTATTGTATTTATGTAATAACACTTGTATTTATTCTATATATTCATATACTGTATGCGTATTTGGTGCACTTGTATCTGTTTGGAAGCATGATTGTGCTAAAGTCTGTTGCAGTCCTAAAACAGTAATTTTGCCTTTTGAGTTCTATACGAGTACAAAACTGTGGACTCCAGACTTAGAGGGTTTGTAGGTCATTCATATAATTTTGATGTGTGTGTTACACGCTCTGTGCTTTTTTAACTTGCTTGAAAGAGAGAAGAGTTTTCTTAAAGTTGATGTAAATCCTAACCTAATGGCATTTAATACATTTCCATTGTTTTTGTTGGTTTCCATTTTTTTTTAAATTCCTTTGTTGCATCTCAGTGTATTTTTAGAACAAAACAATTTTCTGAGTTGCGCAACTACCTATAATTCCCGTGGGTGACCCAATGTGCACAACGCTGGATGGGCACACATAGCTAGGGAAAATACATGTCAATTAGGAATGCGGGCAGCCATAATCTGGCTTACCCTGTGAGATAGAACAAATGGTGACCTACAGTTGGGATGTGAGCCTCCGTGCCCTGATGTCTCTCACAGGATGCTCTCCAGGGTCTGTCTGATCAGGTGTCCACAGCTGGCAGGTGGGGAGAGAGTGGCTGTCTGACCGGAGTGGGAAAACAAAGTGTCAGCCAACATCACAAGCTCAGCCGGCCAGGCTGAGCTGCGGCGGCTGAGAAGGGAAAGCGGTAAGCCGCGATCTGCTCTGTGTCCCCGGACTCTATGCGTCTTAGCGCAGTGTCAGATGGAACTGTCAGAGCAGTGCACAGAGATGGTCCAGTGCGTGGGGAGTGAAGGATCTATTAGGGGGGGTGTTCTTGGTGCCTGCAGGAATCGGCTACGCGTTTCGAGGAGGTTTCCTCTTTGTCAAGCCACAGAATGGTACAAACCGCGGGAAGCCGGTTGTCCACTTTAAAAACTGACAGGGGGAGGAGTGAACGATCAGTTCACCATGTGATCGTTACCGCTTTCCCTTCTCAGCCGCCGCGGCTCAGCCTGGCCAGCTGAGCTTGTGATGTTGGCTGACACTTTGTTTTCCCACTCCGGTCAGACAGCCACTCTCTCCCCACCTGCCAGCTGTGGACACCTGATCAGACAGACCCTGGAGAGCATCCTGTGAGAGACATCAGGGCACGGAGGCTCACATCCCAACTGTAAGTCACCATTTGTTCTATCTCACAGGGTAAGCCAGATTATGGCTGCCCGCATTCCTAATTGACATGTATTTTCCCTAGCTATGTGTGCCCATCCAGCGTTTAGCACATTGGGTCACCCACGGGAATTATAGGTAGTTGTGCTCCACAGAAAATTGTTTTGTTTTGAATTGTGATACACAGGGTCCCTCCTCCTGCATTGAGGAGCTTTGCACACCATCCCCTAGCAGATAACCTTCTTAGCTGTGGTTGTCCTACAGGAGTGCGCTCTAACAATTGTGTGTATTTCAGTGTATTTTTAGGATGTGTTTCCTGATAGCGATAAAAATGGCAATGATGTGTGTTGAAACTAGACTTGTGCGCCGTCAAAAAATTTGTCCTGTTTCGTTTCGTTCCGTTTCGGAATATCCGTTATTTCGTATTTCGTAATTCGTGTCCGAAACTCAATTCGGATTCGTACGAAATACGAATTTTCGTTAGTTTCGGCACATTTTCGTAACTGTACGAACATTCGTTATGATGAAGTTAAAAAGCAAAAATACCTTTGTTAATATTGGAGTCAATGTAGTAGTTGTTTTTTTATCCGAAATACGAATTCCGTTAACGGATTCCGGATCCGATTTCGTATTTCGTACTTCAATATAACGAATGTTCGTAACGGAACGAAAATACGTCAACGGAATTTCGTATTTCCTGCCTGTATTGTAATGCAACTGTCAGCAGCAGAAGAGAAAACCTCTGATTGGTCAACCAAACGAAATACGAATTCCGTTAACGGATTCCGTATCCGAATTTCGTATTTCGGATGAAAAAAAAAAACTACCATCAACTCCAATATAAATGTACTTTGCTTTTTAACTTCAATATAACGAATGTGCGTAACGGAATGAAAATACGTTAATGGAATTTCGTATTTCCCGCCTGTATTGTAATGCAACTGTCAGCAGCAGAAGAGAAAACCTCTGATTGGTCAACCAAACGAAATACGGATTCCGTATCCGAATTTCGTATTTCGGATGAAAAAAAAAAACTACCATCAACTCCAATATAAATGTACTTTGCTTTTTAACTTCAATATAACGAATGTTCGTAACGGAACGAAAATACGTCAACGGAATTTTATATTTCCCGCCTGTGTATTGTAATGCAACTCTCAGCAGCAGCGGATCCATTTTCGGATTAAAAAAAAAATCTTGTCATTTTAATCAACCTCATTTACAGGGGTAAAATTAGTTCCTGTTTCAAAGAAATTCGGATCCGAAATTCGTTAAAGGAATTTCGTATTTCGGATATAATTCGGAAACTGCAATTCGGATTTCGGATGCTTCCGAATTTACGAATTACAGGAAAATTCGTACGAATTTCGATTCATAACGAAACGCACATGTCTAGTTGAAACAGCCACTTGTAGTCTCCATCAGAAACCCTTTTAATACAGTGACAACACAGGAGCACAGTTGGTAAGTGGGGACAGAGCATTGTCACCCTATAACAGGAAGTGCCTGAATAAAAACCTTCATGCCAGGATCACTAGGTGTTCTTGTTAATGAAAGCTGAAGATTTAAAAAATGTAAAATTACTTTTGAAGCTATTTTAACATGTTCAAGCTTGTATTAGATTTCAGTAATTGGGTGTGCATACAATTTAAGCAAAATGTTGTGGGCTTCACAATAGATTATTAAAAGGCATTTTTGGTTCCCTTAAAGTGACCCTGCCAGGGGGTTAAGAATATTACAATGGCAGTAACCCATGAAGAAAGCAGCATTATACGTACATGTCCGGAAGACTGTTTGCAGAGGTTTAACACTGTAGTGTTAAACAGGGCAAGCTATTCCACCCACCCGGAAGTGTGGAATTGTATCGGTGCCAGGAGCTTTGCAGAAGAGCAAAGTTTCCGCAAACATGTTGCCAGACTGGTAAGTGAAATGATGACTTCTTCACAGGGTACTGACATTGTAACTTTGCTAACTCCCTACATGGTCCCAACCAGAGGTCATACTAAATGCTGGTAACCTGGGTACATGTACTAGGTCTTTTACTGAGTTCCCAGGGTCTCCTTTGAAGTCTTGCTTTCACTCTATGACCCTGTAGACAAACATATTTCAGTTATTACTGAACTCTGCCTGTGTGATTTTATTTTTTTATTTGTATGAAATATTGGGGTTCCATATTATTTGTACTTAATGCATATTACTTTAGCTCTTAATAGAGTAATTGATTCAATATATCCAACAATGTTAGAACACGGAGTCTGTCTACATACAGTATGATTTAATCAAATTTTCTTTTTTTCATTTAATGTTTCCTTTCATGTCATATGTATGAGATTATAGTTGTGCTTGCTTGTCAAATTCATTTTTAATATAATATATTTTGTGTTAGATCTAGATGTTATCCAACAAAAAATATGGGTTTTGATTACAAAGTGTCAGCTAATTTCTAAATGGCTTGAAGTGTATGTATATTCAAAACCTTATTTTTTTTAGTAGTGGAGGGTTAAAAAAAATGTTTGTATATTTTTCCTGCCTATGTAGGGAGCTTTTCCTTAACTTCCTGTTCTGGGAATGTAACAGAAAATAAGAGGAATGTTTTCCAAAGTGAGGGAACTTCCTTGTTGAAGAATTGTGACAAAAATGGGTGTCCCAATTAAAAGGTTTTGTCCTCTTGTTCTGAAACTAAATTTCCCCAGCAGGTACACAGATGGAAATAAAAATTGACATTCTAACCCTTTCCCATTCTATCCAAAACTAGAAAAAAAGGTTTTGGCTGTGTAATATATGCTGCTAGGGATATGCAATATAAGGTATATTGGAAACATTGGCATTGCAATTGTGCTTTTTTTAAGCTTTCTGTTTAGAGTGCCTTGGTTCACTACAAGACCGACATTATTTAATTCTAAGTACCCCGGGGTGTCCCAGCTCTTTTTGGACCCTAGCAATGCAATTGAGAACCCCTGACCATAACCTGGATGGGTATACTTTTGCTTAAGCTTATTTGGTAAGACTGTGCAAAGTTCAATCACTGTGTAATGAGAATCAAATTTCAGTTTTTTTTTTACTGAAATGGTATAAAACAGGGGTAGGCAAACTTGTCACTCCAACTGTTTTAAAAACAAATGTAAAACATGTGCAAATAAAGTTTCTTAATCTTCAGACATACAATCAGTTCATGTGTGAATTCAGGCTCACGTCTCCCGTCTCATTTTATAGTTCTTCCCTCTTTCACGTTACTCTATCTCCCGCTTTCTGTCTCCATCCTCTCCCACCCCAATAATTTCTCTTCATCTCCCTTTCTGTCACTTTCCCCTCTATCTATTCTCTTTCCTCTCTCTGTTTCCTCCCTTTACATCACTTTCCTTCATTATCCTCTCCCCTCCTTTTTCTCTCTCTCTCTTCCTTGCATGTCTCTCTCTCTGCTCTTGTAAGTCGCCTTCCATTTCAGCACCATGGACAGCATCCCAATTAGGTTCTAATATTCCCCCACAAAATGAGCAATCTCTCATTTTGTTGTAGTGTGATTTGGATGATGTTTATTGCTATTTTTGTATGTGAGCCATCCTTAAATTCATTAGTTACTATCAGGCCATGAATTGCTGCAGATTTGCCTCCAAGGGAAATTAAAATGCCTGCATCTCCTCTAATACGGTACATGGTGGTTGCTATGGTAATAGCTGATGTTAGTGAAAAGCAGAAGTAGTGTAAATGCTTAGCAACAAATCATTTTTTCATATTATAATATTTGAAAGTTCGTGTTTTTTTAATGTAATATTGTTTCATTAACAAGTCTACATTTTCAAATTAAAATGATAGGTAATATTGTTACAGCATGATACTAGTGTTGGGCTAGGGAATGGATCACATCGCTGCCACCTGTACCATGTTATTAAAGTGTAAGTTTAAAAAAAAAAAAAAGAGCAGTGCTAGAAGGATGCAATAAAACGGAGAATCATAAAAAGAATGCAAGAAGATAAAGCTGAAGTCATGAAAAATGTACAGAAAACGTGTCAATCTATCAACATATAAAGGAGAGCTTGGTGGTTGCTATTTATCACTGATGAGCAATGCGTGGAACAAGCAGCCACACAAGAGAACAGACACGCGTAAGGACAGGTGCAGGGGCTCACATAGGGGTGAATAACCATCCACTAGCAGGACAGCAGGATCTCACAGGAAG
The DNA here is from genome assembly GCF_000935625.1 of Nanorana parkeri. Classification (NCBI taxonomy): domain Eukaryota; kingdom Metazoa; phylum Chordata; class Amphibia; order Anura; family Dicroglossidae; genus Nanorana; species Nanorana parkeri. The sequence continues at coordinate 81,593 of NW_017307238.1, read as the reverse complement.
CACAGAGAATCACAGCACAAATTGGGAGTGTGAATAGGCCAGATACTAGGGCATACAGAGATATCTGCACAGGGGAAGGTGCTAAGTACAGGCACACAGAAGAAAGCACAGAGATGGTGGGGGAAAATGTACAAACAAGGTAGGAGACCAGCACACACAAACTACAACAAATGGGAACACAAGAACCAAGCAAAGGGGGAATAGCCAACAGGGAGATCATGACAAAAAGGAGGAATAGCCAACAAGGAGATCACGGGAAAAAGGGGTAATAGCTAACAGGAAGATCATGGGCACAGGAGAATCAGCACAAAGCAGGGGTCCAAAAAGGTAAACTAGCACAGGAGATCTTGGGAAACACAAGGGGTCCGACACAAGAAAGAAGACTTGTTGCACAAACGTAAAAAAACAAGTGAGAGAGTGCTAAGTAGGGGAGGAGGTGTGCAGATTGTCTGCAGCCCCGTGGAATCCCATAGGCTGACAGCCAAACACCAGGGACTAACATGAAAATCTGGCATGGGTTGTCGGACCTTGTGACATATAGATAGACTGGTGGACTGAATATGGGGTTCCTACTGTCTCTGCAATCTGTGGGTGTGTCTAAAATTCTGGGTGGAGTTATTATCAGTAAACTTATATGGAAGGCCCAAAAGAGGAGTTCAAGAAGACTTCATCCGGTTACAGGAGGCACCATTTGGTAATTGTATTTAAACTGGTGATATAATCTGACTTTATTATGCTTAAAATGGTATCTATGGCCAAAGACTAAAAATTAATATGTATTTAATAATTTCAGAAGTTATATCCCACCCCTAATAACTATATGGATCTAGAAGTTTGTAAACTTGCTTATTGAAGATGCCCATAGGATGTACCTTTGTATAGACAGTGACTGAAATCAGAGTGTGCAGGAGCCAGCATTGCACCTGTGACCCACTGATCACGGTTGCAATGGTTTACTGGCTCCAAAGCACATTTTTCTTTTATGAATATATAGGCATTTATTTTATTTTTTTAAAGTGGAGTTTAAAGTAAATTGACTGTAATTCCGACTTTAACAGAACGTTTTGTATTTCCTGAAGAGGATTAGCAGTTGGTTTCATTTGTTGCCTGGAATTGTTTTTACAAAGCAAAACTATCTGAAAAAAAATCCAAACATGAGAAAACGAGACGCTGGATTTGAATGTTCAGTAAGTCCGATTCTAACAGGCACAGTGGCTTCGGTAAAGCTGCTCTCTACACAACCGCATACACCTTTAAAAAGGGAACCCAGAGCTGAGGAACCACATGTACAAAGTCTAATGAGAGCACCACACAAAAGGTCCAAGAGTCCAAATTCTATTAATATTAGTTCAGAACAGGATAACATAAAACATTCTAACGCGTTACGGGGGCTAAAATGTATCCACCTTCTTCAGGGCTCAGGTGTTGTAAATTGTTGGACTTATGGTATAATCACCATAAATAATTCTTGGTTAGAAATTACAAAGTGCCAGAAATCTCTGTGTAGGCAGAATGCAGTAGCAGAATCCCCAACATGCTAGGCACCCTGTAGTTACCTCTTCTGGTACTCCCCACCACTGTGCTCTGCACCACCACTCTGTATAAATCCTGCTAGGTCTGGGTATGGAGGAGCATGGGATCTGTTGTGCAACCAATTGCTGGCACCCGGTTGTGTCACATAAGGACAGTGTGGGATTGCTTTTTGGGCTACAAGTGTCAGGAATACCAGATATTGTTGACAATTGCTGGTGACTTTGTGGGGGCAGTAGAAGGAATCGGAGCAGTATGGGAAGGGTAGTAAAAGGGAAATATAGGCCATGGAGGGTGAATCCCCCCCCCCCAGCAGATTTCATCTAAAAGCGTTAATTGGCTACATTTAGTGATCCGATCTCAGCAGCTACTGATTTAGGGCCCATTCACATCACATACTGACCAGACCAGACCAGATTGTTTCTGGACCTAAATCCATACCAATGTTTCCCTGTGCTCTTCCTGCCCTCCATTCACACCATCGCAGTCAGTTCCAGTTCCAGACCAGAAAAATACTGTGTGTCACATTTTGTCTGGTTTGGAACGCACCGGAAAGTGCACAAAAGCGTAAAAAACGCAACGGAATGCAACGCAATGGGGGAAAACTTTTTTTTTTAGCTGGTTGGATGATCTCAGCACCCCTGGACTTCCTGCTTTTGTGGAGAGAGAGATTTGTGAAGATAGGAACCATGATGGCTGAAGTTGGCACCAAATTCTATGTAGAATTTGTGGAAGCCTGCCCAGAGCTGTATGATTCGAGGCATGGGCAATATAAGAACAACAATAGGAAGATGGACAAGTGGAGAGCATTGCTGCCAGGTGGTCCCTGGCTATAATCATTCGAGCAGCTCTGAAAACAACAACTGTGGTAAGTTCATGTCTCTTATGTGCAAGCATTGTGCTGCTCTTTTCCTGGCTATCTGTAGGTCTTGCAGAGGTCCCCCAGCAAAACCTAAGATTGAACGTGTCAAAAACGCAGCAAAACGCAACGCAGTGCGATCCAGATCTGGTCCAGAAAATGGTGTGAACCTGCCCTTAAAGCAATACCCTGGTTTTTAATTATACAGAGTTCTTCTTTAGGTAGCAGCAGATTACATGAAGTATGCCAGAGTATTATTATTAGTGTAGAAACCTTGCTGCAGCAGAAGCAATAGAAATGATTTGAACTCCTCATTAGCAAGGTAATATTCTTGCCATATGCACAAAGCACAATCTTGTAGTTTCCTCCTCGGCATACAACATGTTCCAGTTATTATAATGCGAATGCAGGCTGTCTCATCATTAATGACAGGATAGGACCGCTGCAAAGAAGAGATCCCACTGACATAACACATGGGGGGACGTCAAACCCTCTCTCAGTCTGTCTTATGTAAGCAGATTTTCAAAATGAATGCAGCTGGTTTGACTTGTTGCCTGGACTTTGTCTTTAAGTAAATGATAAAAGAGCATTGCACAGAGTTAATTGAAACTCTTAAAGTGCTGAAGTGGCTTTAAATGAAACCACTCTGTAAAAAGTTAAAAAGGATAACAGCGAGCCGCACATATCCTCCTTAATGCAATCTGTGCACATTCATCCGGTGGGCTCCCATCTACCACCATTCTATATAACTCCCAAAAACAAAAGTGAACAGGGGGGTATCTAGGGTTCTAATAGACAAGGGGCAAGTCTGGCCACACAGATTAATATGTGGAGGGGCTGGTAAAATATTATCACAACCAGTTTGGATCAAATCTGAGTCTAAAGGTAGCCATATACCAAGAGTATGCAAACTCTGTGGTGAAACTACAAGTCCCATCGTGTATCTGTCTCTTGGAGTTATCCCCATGGCTGGCAAAGTCTTGCAGTTCCTCACGGGATTTGGAGTTCCAGAACAGCTGGAGGGCTAAAGTTTCCCTACCCCTGCCATACACTATACCAAGGGTAGCCAAACTGTGACTCTCCAGCTGTAGTAAAATTAAAAATCCCATTAGGCATTGCAAGAGTCTGATAGCCACAGACATGTCTCCCAAAGGCAAAGTAATGATGGGATTTGTAGTTTCACCACAGCTGGAGGACCCAAGGTTGGCTAGCCCTGCATTATACACTCATATTACACATTCATTATACAGTCCTTCTTTAGATTTACCGACACTGCAATATAAGAATCAACCTAAACAATCAATTCTATTTTGTATCAAGAGAGTTTGGAATTCAATGTTATGACAGATGACCTTTTCATTTCAGTCTGCGGCCAGCTAAGATTTTCAGTAACCGCTGAAAAAGAATTATTGCAGCCATGGCAACAGTACTGTGTACAGAATGCCCCAGAAATCTCAGTTCCTTTCTCTGTGTAATTGGCTCACTGCTTTTCCCAGGAGGCTGCATGGAGCCTGAGAATGTCAAGCATTCCACGCACTGCCCTTTGACTGAGATGAGTCTTTACTTTTTTGATATGTATATTTGTATAATGCGTATAATGCATATTTATACCCGGGACTACAGTTGCATGGCATTAATTATACACTGTAGTGTTTGAAGGCTAAAGACAAACTGCATATACATTTTGAATGATTAATTATTGTATTTTGTGACATGCTTTTGTATTTGGGATAATTGTTTTTAAGTGCATTATGGGTCAGAGGATTTATACACTGTGTGCCGGAAAAAAAAGGCATGCACTCTGATACCTCGTTGGACCGCCTTTAGCTTTGATTACAGCACCCATTCACTGTGACATCGTTTCGATAAGCTTATACATTGTCACAATATGTATTTCCATCCAGAGATGTATTCATTTTTCACAAAGATCTTGTAGTGATGGTGGGAGAGTGGGACCACTGCGTAAAGTCTTCTCCGGCACATCCCAAAGATTCTCAATGGGGTTAAGGTCTGGACTCTGTGGTGGCCAATTCATGTGTGAAAATTATGGCATTGTCATCTTGGAATATGGCCGTGCCATCAGGGAAGAAAAAATCCATTGATGGAAAAACCTTATCATTCAGTATATTCAGGTAGGCAGCTAACCTCATTTTTTGGGGACATAATGTTGCTGAACCTAGACCTGACCAACTGAAGCAACCCCAGATCTTAACAAAACTTAATCCAGGTGGTGACTTTATTTTTTGGCCAGGCCATGCAGATTTTGGAGTTTCCGTAAAGTTTTAAAGATCCTTTGGACCATTGCCAGTGTGCCTTTAGTGGTGCCATTCCCAATTGTGTAGCCTTCTAGTTCTGGTAATAGTCTTTTGTAGACTGTGTGATGTAAGCCAAATTTAGACACACGACACGATATCAGCAAGCAATAGAGCTGCTGGAGTTCTAATCTTGCGTAAAAGAGTCTCTTGAGCTCACGGTAAAAGGATAAGCAATTTGATACAATTTGAGCAATTTAACGCCAAATGCTAAATATGACGATTTACCAGTTTATGGAAGAAAGACCATATGGAAAATCCCACCTATACTGGTTTGGACATTGTTGGCATCTTCCAAAGAGCTGTGTACATGCATTATGAACAGATTTGTACTCCAAGATGAAGATGGGGAGGTGGAGTCTTTGTCATGCTAGGCACTAATTGCTGCAAACCAGCTTGACAAGGTCCCAGACTTTTCTTGTCTTCATCTTGGGATAGCTCTATGCCTCTGGTGAAGTACCAGGTCCAAGGAAGACCAACACTACACTGGACCCAGGCAAGCCTGGATAGTTCCAAACAGGCTTTCCTCTTACAAAAGTCAAGTTCTCCTTTAGCACTTGGCATTGCACCATATGCCTATTTCAGGAACAATTTTTTTTACCAAGCACACTTACAAAACAAAGAGGTACCAGATAGGCAAAAAGTAATATCCTGTATGTTTACTAATTATAATGATGAGCTAATTGTTTTTCCCAAACCAATGAGGTTATACAGCTGTAAACATACAAGCAAGAACGTCAACTTTTGGAACTGGTGACCTTTTGAACCACTTGGTCCTTTGGTTTTTAGTTGGATGAAGGGTTAGTACTGCCAAAAGTGATATTTTAGTGATATGTGGAGCCTGTTGGGCTGAGTCATCCTCTGGTTTCTACTATATCTTAGATTCTCCATCAGTGAGATATCCCATCCATTATTGCCAACATGGGAGATGTGGGTGTTCAGCAGTGGAAGGAATCCGCTGAGATATCCTCCTTATTGCTGATGGATTTTGACTGATGTTTTCTTTTTTCTCCATCTCAGCAATTTAAAACGTGAACCAAGACACCTCATGGAGTATTATATCTAGAATCTTTGCTGGATTTTGACTGACATTTTCCTTTCTTCCAATCTCAGCATTTAAAAGGGGAACTAAGACACCTCATGGAGTATTACATTCAGAATCTTTGCTGGATTCTGACTGACATTTTCTTTCTTCCCTATCTCAGCCATTTTAAAAGGGGAACTAATGCAACTCGTGGAGTATTATATCCAGAATCTTTAATGAAAAGTGTATTAAATTAGAAGATTAAATTCTAGGTACCACATCAATGTAACAGTGTACCCACGGCTGTTAGTTGCTGACATCTATTACTGTTGGGATATCTCCCTTAAGTCAACAGCCACCTTTGTTTTAGCTTCATCTCAAGGGAAGAGTCACTTTACCATTGACACACATCCTGGTTGTTCACCCAGCTGCAGATTGACAGCATGCAGAAGCCCCACGGCAACGCTGCTAGACTTATCATGATATGAAAAGGAGCTATCAAACCGCTAGCATTGTGTAATTATTGTGTTTTCAAAATTACGCGAACAAACCACATGTGAAATCATTTTCATGCTATCATTTTGCTTCAGCGTTTTAGTTAAAACACGTTACAATTGGCACCGGTTCGCTAAGCACTGTTTGTATCTGAAAGGCTATATAACATAAGTCAATCACAATTAAGGCAGCTGAGAAAAGATAAATGTGAAAATCTAGCAGAGATAAAGGGCAGAAATAAAATAAACCATTATATTGGTGAAAATGGTAGCGTGTTGATACTATAATTATCATTTGAAATGTACCCAGAAGTGGAATTATGCTTTATATAGGAAATCCGCTAGCATTATATAAGGGTTAGTTATTGAAGGTCCATTTACACCTATACCTGCATACTTTAACATGCATTGACACATGTTTAATGCGTGTTGCATTGCGTTGATTTATTTATTTTCTATGAGATCAAGCAACTAAAAAAATTTACTTGACTTACTTTTTTTTTTTACCAACACTTCTATGTTTTCTAATGCATTACAGGAGAACTATGAGGTGGGTGCTTTTCTCTCACCTCATAGTTCTAGCCGACCTGTGACAATGAGACTGTCACAGGTCGGCTCAGTAGATCGGGAGGTGAGCGAACACATACCGGCGTTCGCTCACCTCTCGATCCTGTCAAGGCTCTCTGCCGTGACAGGGGAGGGGCTGGATTCCCC